>NC_092127.1:69133166-69435309 GCF_043159975.1 Macaca nemestrina | reverse complement strand
TTCCCATTCAAAACTATTACTCCCTCTCCTCCTCCTCCATGGGAGGATACTTCCTGTCCATTTGATACTGGGCTTGGTCCTGAGACTTGCTTTGACTTCATGATAAACAGGGTATATTTCTAAACCCCTTAATTTGGACTCATCTATGTATCTTGCCTTGGCAATAGACTTTTAGCAGACTTGACACAAGCAGGACCATGAAATGCATATAGTTTATTGGGCTTGCTTGACTGTACTCTGCCATTCCTGTGAGAGGCACATCGCTTAGCTAGACTGCTGGTTTGAGAAGGATGAGAGAAATATAGAGCATACATAAGCCCAACACAATGTGAGGAGTCAGGCACAGGTGGACCTACAACTTGAAGCAGAACTACTGATCTGCGCTCAGCATACATCAGCCAAAGCCTAGCAAACCCAGTAAGAATAAATAATTTTTGTGTTAGACCATCAATTTTTTGGAGTGATTTGTTATACAGCAGCAGCTGACTGATAGTTAACCTCTATTACCTTAGGTCCATCTTATGTTTTCAAATACATCATTTTTTTTCTGCCTAACATAGCCCATTATTTCTTGTCTCTTCTCTGTTTTCTAAATATGCTTTTCCATTCCTATTGACACAACTTTTCCATTTTTCCATAAATCCTGTTAAGATCCTATTGATGACAACTAATATTTATTTGTTAGTAATCTGTTCAGTCGTAATACTGTCTCTCTTATGGCAGAATGTTATTTTCATTTTGAGAGAAAATTAAATCTTAAAAGTTTTTAAAACTTGCCCAAATTCACAGAAGAAGTAAATCAGGAACAGAATTTGGACTCTGGGCTTTGTGATTTAAAAATCAATACTTGTAACTAAGATTCTATATTTGTGTTTTGGTCCCAATACCTTCTTTTTTGACAATTCCAATCCACAAATTTTGCTAATTTTTTCAACTCCTAGTGCATTTAATATTCTCAGCACTAATAGTTTTTATAATCATATTGAATGTGATTTCTTTAGCATTTTATAATTAATATAGCATCTTACAATCTTTTATTCTAGCCAGTCCTTATAACCTCTTTCTGAAGAATGTATGATTATTCTTTTGTCCCGGAAGAAAATAAGATCTCTGGTTAAATAATTGGTCTTAGCCATTCAGCTATATGTGATGGTGCTGAAAAAAGAGCTGTTATAAACTGAATTGTGTCCTCCCCACCACAAATTTATATGTCGAAGCCCTAACCCCCAATATGACTGTATTGAGTTAGAGATAGGGTCTTCAGGAGGGTAATAATGTCAAATGAGGTCCTAAGTGTGGGACCCTAATCTGATAACACTTGTGTTCTTATAAGAAGAGACACCAGAGTATGCATCTCCCTCTCTCTTTTTCTCTCTCCCACTCTCTCTCTGCATGTGACCAGAGGAAAGGCCTTGTGAGGACACAGTGAGAAGGCAGCCAACTATGAGCCAGGGAAAGAGGCTTTACCTGAAATCAACCCTGATGTCATTTCCATCTTGGACTTCTATCTTGGAATTCCTCCATTCTTTAAAACTTTGAGAAAATGAATTTCTATTGTTTACTCACCCAGTCTGTAGTATTTTGTTATGGCAGCCTCAGATAACTAATAGAAAAGCTAAGCTTTTTCACTTGCAATATCTCTATCCTCAGTTTCTTACATCTTTTCCACATTTACCACTAACTCTCTGAGGACAATGATGACATCTTTGTATTCCCCACCATATGTTATGTGTATAGTAGATTTTTCAATATTTCATAGGCTCACAGAAGATTTAAAAGTGGAGGAGGTCTAAGATGTTAACTTATCCTCCTGTTTTAAAGCTAAACAATTCAGATCCAGAGATGTTCAAAGACTTGGCCAAAATGGCTCTACAGTTAGTACAGAGCAGGGTATGAAAATCCAGAGCCCACTTGCCACCTCTGGGAAACAGCACTTCCATTATTTCCCTGGGGGAGATGGAAATGGGATGCATCACCCTCACTGCTAATACCGTTTCTTGTTTTTAATAACATTGTATGATGGAGCCCAAACTGTACAGGAACTGAACAGTTGAAACTAGATCCTAATTCGAGTAAGCAAAATTGATACCACATGATGTACCAGAAAGGAAGTATACTCCAGGCTTTTCAAGGAAGGTGACAAAGCAAACACACTTAGCAGGCATATTCTTTTGCTCTTATTGGCTTTGTCAGTGAAAAATTTAAATATGTTCTGTTTTTGTATGAGAGAGTGAAAAATGTAAACATATTTGTGTGGTAAATCTAATTGCACATAATGTATTCATCTTTATTTTCCAAAAGGGGAACCTGACTCAGGTGGCCCCAGGACATGTCGGAGGCACTTACATATTTTCCTTCATCTATCAAATCAGTCTGTGCAGTGGGTTCACTGCTTTATGGTAGGGACACAATGTGTAAAAGACTGGAGCTAGAAAAAAAGCCACCAATAAAACTAACCTTGTAAAAATGACAACAGGATCTTTCCACTGTTATCATGAACTATTTTAAATGCTAAAGCAAAAGGATGCCAACTGGTGGCCTTGTTGCCTCTCTCAAGAGAGAAGAAAATGATTAAATTAGCACAAAGCTTTAAATCTATTCCCACTTGGCAGAGAGGTCTGAAGCTGATCATCATGGTAGCATGTGAAAACTTGCAAAGTGGTGGTTAGTGGTACTTTTGCTTAATGGAAAAATAACACAAGTTGACAGTGCAGGCTGTCATTTTTATTCAGTTATTCATCCAACATTGAGACCTTTAAGTTAGATCACAAAGTTTCAGTCTCTTTTACTCTTGATTTTGAAGGTGAAGGTTGATCATGGTAATGTGAAACTCTACCAAAATCTCCATCTGCGGAGCGGAGGCATGGTGCTGTAGAAGGGCACTGGAAGGAAACTCAGATCACTGAGGTCCAGCCTCACTGCAGCTGTTGGTGCTTTCCTTGGCCCGTGAAGAGTCTCTTAGCCTCACTGAACCTATTTGCCTCCTTTGTACAATGTTCACAATTAAGTCCATGCTTAATGCACAGTAGTGTGAGGAAAATATTAGAATACCATTTAAATTTGTATGATCTTTGATAGCTCATGAAACCCTTCTCATCTGTTTTTTTCTCTCGCATGCAAATGCAACGAAGTAGTTGGCCTAGGCAAAGAATTTATAACTCAGATCTCAAAAGCAAATGCAACAAAGAAAAATAGACAAATGAGACTCAAACCGAAAAGCTTTTCCACAGCAAAAGAAATAATCAGCAAACAGACAACCTATCAAAAGGAAGAAAAATATTTGCCAACTATGTATCTGATGAAAGGCTAATACCTAGAATTTACAAGTAATTAAAACAACTCAACAAGAAAAATACAAATAACCCCATTGAAAAGTGGGCAAAGGACATGAGCATTTTTCAAAATAATACACACAGGCAGCAACAAACGTGAAAAAATGTTCAGTATTGCTAATCATCAGCGAAATGCAAATTAAAACCACAATGAGATAGCACCTTTCACCAGTCAGAAAGGCTTTCATTAAAAAGTCAAGAAAACACAGATATTGGTGAGGATGAGGAGAAAAGAGAATGCTTATATACTGTTGGTGGGAGTGTAAATTAGTACAACCTCTATGGAAAATACTGTGACTCTTTCTTAAATAGCTAAAAGTCAAACTACCATTTGATACAGCAGTTCCACTACTGGGTATTTGCCCAAAGGAAAAGAATTAGTATATTAAAAAGACACTTGTGCTTGTATGTTTATCACAGCACTATTCACAATAGCAAAGATATGGAATCAATATGTGTCCATTAGCAGATGATTGGATGAAGAAAATGTGTATACATTCTTGGAGAAATATATATATACACACACACACACACACGGTATTATACACATACACTCACACACACACCATATAATACTATCCATTTATAAAAAATAATGAAATCATGTCTTTTGCAGTAACATGGATGGGACTGGGAACCATTTTTTTTTTTTTTTAGGTTACATCACTCAGAAAGTCAAATACTGCACATTCTCAGTAGGAGTGTAACAATGTGGACACGTGGACATACAGAGTGGAGTAGTGGACACTGGAGACTTGAAAAGATGGGAGGGTGGGAGGCAGGTGTGGAAAGAGAAACTTCCTATTGGGTACAATGTACACTATTTAGGTGACAGTTCCATTAAAAGCCCTGACCTCACTATTACACAATATTTCCATGTAACAAAAATGCACTTATACTAACTGAATCTATAAAAATAAAAATATAAAAAACCAGTGAATTAGGAAACACAGTAATATGTTTTTCTCATTCCAGACTGGGATGCCCAGAGGTTTTACATGCTTACGGTGAGGAACTGAGGCCAGGGTCACCTTGTCATAGTCACTGCATGGTGCTCTCTGGCAAAAGTACAAATGAGTACTATGTATGTGAAGGAGAAGTATTAGGCTATGATGTCTCTAATTTTTAAAATATTATTTTGACAACCTAAATAATAATATTGGGCTTAATTTTAAGGGTATGTAACATAATTATATTTTCACGTAACTCAGTTTTGCTCTAGTAGGTTACCAAATTTGTAAGCTTCATTTTCTACATCCATAAAATGGGATTCACAATATGCAATAAGTGAAAGTTTGTGATAATTCAATGTATTAAATCATGTAAATGCATAGGACTCTTCATAGCATATGGAAAGGACACAATAAACATAATTATTATTATTTTTGATCTTAGATAAATAAAATATATGTGAACTTAAATACGGAAACCACACATGCATGTACATACACACAGGCCGGAAAACAGGCAAGTGGTTACTGAATGCCAAATAATCATTAATGCTAACAAGTGCTTGGGGTTAAAAGGAGGCGTAAACCTCAAAAACATCCTGAAGGAGATCGTCTCTGCACTGGGCATTGAAGGGTATGGAGTATTTCAGTTTCAGTAATAGAGAAAAGAGAGCAGAGGAGAGCCATGGATAAATGTATAGAGGTAGAATAGTGCAATGTGCAAAATACCCTTGTTTTGGTAAAAAATGTGTTTGTACAGGAATAGTGGAAAAGTCAAGGCCATATTGTAAATCAGTGGTCTTTAAATTCTTCACTGGTAATTCAGATATGTCATCTGGTAAATAGAGGGGAATTATATATCATTTCTATGTAGATGATTGCATAAATTTATCAATGATTAGGTTCTATTTAAAAAGTAGTTGTTCAGTGTACCTCTAGATGTACTTGAGGTATACCCTATTATAAGGGAATGTTTTAATAATCCAGTTAACTCTGCAAGAGCATTATATATTTAAATGTATGCTGCATTGATTGCTGATTCATATGGATATATTGTCACAATCTGGCTTTTACACTTTTTAAGGTGCAGGGTCAATGACAGCGGTGTCCGCTGTTTTCTGTGCTTATTCAGGGTGAGAGCTTCTCAGCAAAACTGGTGAGGGGGTTGAAATGAAGTAGATAGTATATAAGCAACATTATCAGAGCTGTATAATCTTTCTTTAACCTTTCCTTCCAAGTATCCAGTGATTTAATACTTAGTACCACCATTTAATATAAGCCCCCAAAGTCCCTTTATAGGTACTATTAATTAATCAATTATAAGCCTAGATTAGGCCAGGTACTCAGATAGATGCTGAGGGTGGTTATAATCAGGCATGACCGCAAAGAGACGTGTGATTGGACAAAGTATAAGATAGATATACTGGGTTCATGTAAAACAGAATGAAAGAATGACTGTTTTACTGTACTGTACTCTGATTTTACTGTGAGTGGAGTAATTGACTGAGTCACCTTCTGCTACTTCTCACAAACCCAGGAAAGTTGGATGCCTTGCTGACCTCTAAAGTTACCTATTTGCCATCTCCCGGGTGTGCTTCATTCTGTCATCTCAGTATGGCAAAATCTTAGCCATTTCTCAAGAAGCTATACATTTGGGCACACTCGTGAGGATCTCTGCCACCAAATCTCTCCACCTCAAAGTTGTTTCATCCTTAGAAGAGAGGTGATAATAACTACAGAAATATTTATGGGACCCCAGAAATTAGAGGGAGAAGTTTAAAGGAGGAATTTCCAACTTCTCATTAGGAATCCCCAGAGCAGCTCAGTGTGCCTAAGAAGAGAGGGGCTGTAACAGTGCCAGAGTCTTCCATAGCATGGAGGGGCTATGAAAGAGTCCTGGGAGTAAGGATGAGAGAAGAC
This sequence comes from Macaca nemestrina, assembly GCF_043159975.1. Lineage (NCBI taxonomy): Eukaryota > Metazoa > Chordata > Mammalia > Primates > Cercopithecidae > Macaca > Macaca nemestrina. Next base: position 69,429,107 of record NC_092127.1, on the reverse strand, counting down.
TGAACACAAAACCGATGATGTAGACTGTGGGAGAATTTTGCACATCCTACATGATCCCAAGGAGGCATTATCTGATGATCGAAAATCATGGAACTAACATGGTAATAATTTTTTAATGTGAACCTGAATGTGTAGCTTGAAAACATTACAGGCCGGGCGTGGTGGCTCACGCCTGTAATCCCAGCACTTTGGGAGGCCGAGGCAGGAGGATCACGAGGTCAGGAGATCGAGACCATCCTGGCTAACATGGTGAAACCTCTCTCTATAAAAAATACAAAAAATTAACCGGGCGTGGTGGTGGGCACCTGTAGACCCAGCTACTCAGGAGGCTGAGACATGAACCCGGGAGGCGGAGCTTGCAGTGAGTCGAGATCACGCCACTGAACTCCAGCCTGGGGGACAGAGCGAGACTCTGTCTCAAAAAAAAAAAAAAAAAAAAAGAAAACATTACAACTGCTGTATGGATCATGGGATCACATGTCTCCTCCTTCAGTGTTCTCTATGAAGAAATTGTCTTCTTTACATGTCTGCTCCTTGTTTAAACCTTTCTCATGACACTTTTTTTGGGGGGGAGAGAATTTATTAGAGTAACTAATATTAGCTGCTTGTTCTTCTTCTTTATTAGATTGCAATTTTCTTGTCCGTTTGTGTCCCAATTTGTCTTGTTCTATCCCCTTCCCTTGTAGAACCTAACACTCACGTAGTAGGCACTTGTGTATATTTAATAATATACTCTGAAATTAACAGAATTATGAAGAAGGCAATACCATTTAGTTTTTATTCCAGGAAAGATCCTTTCATACAACACACTATAAGACAAGGGGGTATCACATACCACTTATCACATGTTTGAGTGGATTGGAACACAAACATGACATTTAACTAACATAATCAGATTTTAGCAAAATTCTGTCTGTGACATTGCGATAGTTTTGCAGAAAATTTACTCCGAGCTCTGTAAAGCAGGTGAAGCATCTTGTGGCTGCACATGGGTAATCATTATGTTTTCATAATGCCATTTTCCTTACCCATCATTATAGAAGTCTTTAATGGCAGGGCACTGTTTTAAAAAATATGTAACCATTCCATGATGATTCAGATATCCACTCACAAAACATTATGTAAGGGAAAATCTTGGCTATGATTGCTGAATAAACATTAAGAAACTGAACAGAGAAACTTTAATATGAAACCTGTAATTCTAAGAATTTTCTTCTATCCTGATCCTGGCCTCATTGCAGAGGGCTGTTGGAATAGTTTTTGTCTTTCCTTTCCAATTTTTTATTTTATTTCATTCTAATAGAATTGGCATTGTCCAATGTATACATTTCAGTATAAAACTTGAAAAATCATCTCCATAAGTCTTTATGGGGCTGTCCCACAAAACTGGCTACCTCATACTGAAAAAGATGGGATATTGATTCTTTCATGCATATGAGTAAAATTATTTTTTATGTGTCTCAAATTATAAGAGATTCCTACTAGAAGTGAAATTGAAATAATATTTTTATAACAAATGTGTTTGTTTTAGGGAAAAGAGTTTTGTATCTAATTAAGGTATATGGCAAATCAGAACTTTCATATTCTGGAACAAATATTCCTAATGTTTTGGCATTTTAAGTGATAAAAATTTAAACACATTTTTATATGTATTTTGTACTTCTCCTTATAATATACTTACATATTTATATTTATTTTCCAAAGTGTTTGCATTTTAGAACCACCTAATACTTTAGAGGTAGTGACAATTTTCTTATTATAAAAACAAAACCAAACAAAGAGAACAACAGCACAAATCCTCTAGTCTGAGAATGCATTGGCTATTTATATTCTTACCTTTTCAATCTCTTAACCTGTATCCTAGAGCATCAGAATAAGCAAGACAAACACCTTGGATGGAAGCACATGCCTTTGCAGTGTTCTCACAAATGTATATTCCCATTTTTACAGATCTAGAGGGATGTAAGTGTACTTTAAGTTTATTTTAGGATCATAGCTATATTTATTTCTCATAGTTAATGGTAAGATTTCATCACTATTGGGAACTGATGTCCGTAAAGTAGGAAAAAAAATCATTCTTCAATGACAAAACATGGTTTTATTTTATTTTTGAGACAGGATCTTGCTCTGTCACCCAGGCTGAAGTGCAGTGGCATGATCATGGCTCACTGCAGCCTCCACCTACTGGGTTCAAGTGATCCTCCCACCTCAGCCTCCCAGGTAGCTAGGATGAGGTGTATGCCACCATGCTCCACTATTTTTTTTAAAAATATTTTTAGTAGAGATGGAGTTTCACCATGTTGCCCAGGCTGGTCTTGAACTCCATGGCTCAAGTGATCCTCCTGCCTTGGCCTTCTAAAGTGCTGGGATTATAGGTGTGAACCACTGAGCCTGACCCCAGTGTGATGTTCAGAAATTATAACTTTGATTTAAAAGGAGTTAGAAAAAAGAAAGTAAGAACACCTTTCTTCTTCTTTCATACTGCATTTCACACCACAATTGCTAATATCAAACAAAGAATGGAAAGTCATGTGAAAAAATTGTAAAGGGTAATTCAATACAAGAACTTGCATAGAATTATTTCCCATTAACTAATCAAAATCTTCATTAATGTAAATGAAATCTATTTTAACTTCAAGGAATGTCATTGATTCTTTAAGGGGTCTAAAAGAATAAAGAATAAATGTATAAAAATAGTGATATGAATGTAATGTGTAATTATACATCAACCTAATTGCACAATATAGTACAACGTGTAATCAGTACGGTGAAGAGCAATTTAGTCATCATTAAGAATTCTTAGGTATTTGCTTCATGGTTCAGTGATACAAAGCAAATGTACATTTTATACTCATATCACTCATCACTTTTAAACTGATTTCAAGTTTATTCTTTATTGAGTACAGAAATGATCTGTCATTGATTTCAAATAACTTTTAAATATAAAAATGCTTTGATATTATATTACTTACGATATACTTAACCTACATGCTTTAACCTTCTACAGTTCAGCCCGCTACTTTTTTATTCTTACACACAAACTTAAACGTCAAATTTTGAGTAAAATCCTTCATTAGCTGGTATCTCTTTTTGTTGACATATCTTAGAGATATTCTAGTTCCAGAAAAAGGATAAAGAGACAAGAATCTTTAATCACCAAATCACGAAATCTTTAATAAATAGAGTTGGATAACCTCTGGTGTTATCTTCATAGCCTTGTAAACTAAAGATATTTCAGATAGTAGTTATTGTCCCCCTTTAACAAAATCATTGTTACCTTTTGGAAGTCTACAAATAGCACACTAAATAAAATAGTCTTTTTTTTTTTTTTGTACTACAGTAGCATTAAAAAATAAACAACAGCCTCTTTGCTAAGATTGTCTAATGTATATTAGATACATTTGAGCAAATTTTATTTAAGTGATTCCCTGTCTTCCATAAACATGCACATTAATAGTCTTGGCATGTAGTTGGGCCCGTGACCATATATAATTGTGGGACATAGATTTGTAGAGGGAGAAAATATTGCTGTATTTGTCATTGCTTCTCAAACTTTAATGTGCATATGTATCACCTGGGGATGGTTGTTAAAATGCAGATTCCACTTCATTAGGGTTGGAGTAAGGTCTGGAATTCCACATTTCTAACAACCTCAGATGATTCCAGTGCTGCTGGCCCACTGAACTTCACTTTGATAGGCAGGCTCTGTGATGTATTTTTATCTTTCATCTTGAATTAAATGAAATCTCTTAAAGAAAGAGACCTGACATATCTTCGTTTTTTTCCCCAGCAGTGCCAAGCACAGCACTAGGTATCTAATGGGTGCTCCACAAATATGTGTTGCTTATCTAAAGATAAAGCAAGAGTAGAAGACATATCTCTCTCTGATGACCTAATTTTTGTTTTCTTTCAGAAGGTATGAACAACCAAGGAGGCTTCTTTTCAACGTTTACATTTATTTGGTACAACTCAGGATAGTGGTATTGTCTGAGAGTAGCAACTTGAACTTATAAGAACTACACTAGAAGTCACAGAACTTGGAAAGGGCAGCCAGACCTACCTATTTGGGTCACTAGACTATTTTCAAATTCTGGAAATTATTTCTCTGGTCATTTCTCTGGTTATTTAGGAAACTTTAATGACAAATCTATGATTGCTTCTTTCTTCCTATCCTCTGCTTTCCCCGTTTTTAATATGTTCTAGGACTATTGCTTTCTTCAACCCATAGAAATAAAAGTACTGCAATAGCCCAACATGTTAGAGTCATAAACCCTTCAAGGGAAGGTAAGGAGGAAACAGAAGGCTGAGGATAATGCCTTGAAAGTTCTTTTTAATGTTAAAGCATCAATAGATAGTCATGTAGAACTATATGTACATTACTTTGACCTCTCTTCTAATATGACATTGTCCTTGAAACAATTTATTCATACTATTTCTAGTTAAAATTGCTTCTAAGCATTTTTGGCTACTGAAAATGTCAAAGGTGTGTACTGTTCTGTTTTGTTGCTTGATCACTGGGAATCTATTTGCAAATGTGCAAAATGAAGTGATCCTATGGAATGATTGGGCAGCTTGGCTCCCCGCTCTGTGATAGGTGTATAATTTTGCTTAATATGTAAACAGTCTTTTCAACACTCTCTGCTTAAATAATCATTATTGGTTTGCTTTCTTCTAGTATTCCATATTAAGTAATGACTTGGCTAATGTGAAGGATGCTTGAAAGTATATTAGCATCAAGTTCAAATATAGAGAGATTAAATAACCTTCCCAAGGTCAACACACTGGTCATTGACAAATATGGACCAGATCTCATCTCCAAACCCCACATAATTGTACCAGGTTAGCTCATTCTTTCTTCCTAGACATCTTATTTTCCAGGGAGTAGTGAAGGTCTACAAAACTTTCCTACTAAATAGGAAATATATTTTGTTGTCAGATGTAAGCCCAGAAAAGCTATGGCTAAACTGCTATGTATCAAAAACATTGCAAACTTATAACAGAGTTTAAAATTTACTTCTAGCTATGTTTAGAGCCCTAAGGAGATAATGGCAAGTCATTTTTTCTTCTTTATACATATGTCATCATTTATGGACAGAAAATAGTTCTCAATTGTAAAAAAAATAGCTCTCTATAGGATTTGCTGAGTTTTCTATGGCTAGAGTTATTAAGTAAAATAAATGGCATCTGAGAGCATTCTGCTTTGTCTTTGGCTTCAAATAATGTATTTTACTATATTTTTTCATTCTTGGCTGCCATAAGTGGCAGAAAGAAAACCACTCTTCAAATGGCTAGTGCCTAAAAAGCAAATACGTTGTAGATCTTGGGGCCAGTGTAAACTCAGAATGCAAGATATCTTCCTCAGCTTCAGTACTTGCACAATGCCTGTCTTTATTAAACATGAGTGATTTGCAAATATGACGTTTCTGAGACAGCTAATGTCATGGTCCAAAATGAATGGAATCGAAACCTGAGACACATTTCTGTTAATGGGGCTCTTTTTGAGAAACGTGCATTATTTTATCAGCTTCTTTATTTTAACCATTCTACCCTGTCAATACTAATACCAAGTGTTCATTTTCTTTATTATTTTAAATGGGAGAAAACATGCAGAAAACTTAATAACTGTTCTATTTTTAAAACCTTTATAGAAAACATAATATGAAACGTGATATGGACTAGGCACAAGACAAAACTGACTTTAATATGTTTTATGTTAATTTGTTAAAATACAGTACATTTAACTGAAGAATGTTAGCAGGGTATATTTGTGGATAGTAGATGATTGATGTTTTTATCCTATATCCTTTTTACCATTTATTCCTTTTAAACATTGGTTACCTTTGTTATAAAAAGCAATAAAAATAATTTGTAAAAGATAAAGATATTTAAATATTTAAAAATTTTTCATAACTATATTAGTAAACAGTAGTACATAAGTCTTGATAGGTACAAATGATGTCTCAAAAACCGATGAGGTGGAAAATTACCACTAAATCTAGCTCATGGCATGACCTCAGCCGTGCAGAAGGAAGATTTCTTCTCCTCCCCTATTCACCTCTGAGTCCCAGATATCACTAAATATGTCGGGGGTCACGTTGATGATCAGCAGCCTTGAGCCTGAACATGGTGGGTCCTTTGCATTTGTTCTCAGTTCCTACCACCGTCCTCCCTTCCTGTGTCATAAGGCTCACTCACTTCCTCAGTGCCCTTCCCAGTTACTGTCAAATCATATAAACTAATTTCTCTGCCTCCAGCCTTTTTTTTCATCAACATATTTCCTATTATATCACCAGATTAATCTTCTCCAAATATTTCTTTTACCATTTCTCACTTCTGTTAAAGAATCCTGAAAAGCATCTATTTCTTGTTTTCTATTGTTCCAAATCTAAACTCCTTTTGTCCTCTCTAGTTATCCTATAATTGGTTACAAACCATTTCTCTGAGGTCCTATTGTACTACTCACCATGTTGCAATTCTAGTCAAGCAACTCTTCTCTCCTTCTCCTACATAATCAGGCACAATTCCACATCCCAACCCTTCTTTTTTCTGTTTTGCTATTATGTAATATCTTCCTGTTTCTTTTCAATCTGTTGAAATACTAAGGACCCTTTGGTCTGCCCTAATTACCATTATTGTTCATGAAGCCTGATTGACAAGTCCAACCTGCAGAGAGCTCTCTCTTACTGATTCTCACTTGTTCATGTAATATGATCATTTAAAAAATTCTATATAAAACACGAACTGACTACAACCACTTTCACATACTAGGCAAGTGGCATTATTACATTAGGAGAGATGATTCTTGTTTTTTTTAGGAAAATAAGGATTCCTTGGGAGATGAATTTACAAGAATGCCAAATTGATCTTCAAAGTTAAAGGGTAGAAATTGAGATTATCTGATGTCCTGGATAAGAGAGAGTAGAAAACTTGTAGGAACTGGAGAAGAAGAGGTGAGAGAGAGTTTGAGAAAATGTAGCTAATTCAATAGTTTTAGGGAAGAGTGGACAATGAGAAGTTACTCATGCTTAGGACTAACTGAAGAGTATAAACATTTAGTTTTGAATTCAAGGCTGTCCTATGTTGTAACCCCACCTTCTACTATCTCAAATCCTCAGTGAAATTCCATTACACACAGCTGCCCTGTGTCTTTGGTATTCTGGAGTAGTGAAGGAATCAGTTGTGGCCAATGGGAGCACAGGTTTGCCAACCACAGGCAGTGGCTGCAGAGGTGAGATGCCGCGTGTGAACAGTGAAAGAACAGAATCAGAAAATGTAGCAAGAGGAAACTAGGAGAAATGCCTCACCAATAATTCTCAGGTATTGGAGTGGTTATTTGTTTTTTTATAGTACATGAGACTGAAGCAATGCTATATATTAAATATTAAAGGAAAGGGAGTTCCAAAAAGTTGGGAACACTCAAGTAGCTGTCTATGGAAGTCACACAATTTTGAAACAACTTTAATTTATTTCTTCAGTCTGAGATATTTTCATATTGGTAAATGTTATCTGTGCCACAAGATTATAATCTAATTAAAGGAGCAAATAAACCTGAATCTTCACAATTGCTACCCTGGGGTCGGTTGCTCAATAAGTACTTTTGGATTGCAGCAAATTAAGTTGAATTAAGAGACTCGTTTTTCATACTGACAAGAATGGCTATAAATAGTATTGCTATAAATAAAAATGTTATGTGTAGAGTCAACAATTTTACAGTATGGATACTAATTTTGTAAGACTTTCAGAAGATTTATGTTAGAAAACAAATGAAACTGTACTATCAAAATTGTTATAAAATAAACTGATCAGAAAATATTTTTGCCCTACTGAATATAGAAGAATCACAGGACTTTGCCTTTCTGGCTGTTAGAATTATGGTTCTTAGAGTTTGAATACATTGATAACATTCTTCTAATGTTATCATTCTCTGTATGATATATAACCACATAAGTTATGTAAGGAAGAGGGAAAGGTTATTTCATTTAACTTGTAGTCTATGCTTGTTTTGGATATAATAAATTAAGTCATAATATTTGTAGGTAGTCATTTACGATAGTTGAAGGCTTATAATTTCTACCATTAAGCAATTAAGCTGTCATTTTTTAACTATGGCTTTGGGTAGGAAGTTAATTTGCATAATTTTCTATATTCAGCAGTAACTATGCATTTAACTTTTAGCTAGCCCTAAAAAGTAGTCTCAGTGAATATATATCTCTTCCTGAGTTCTTTCCAACTTCTAGAAAATGAAATAAGAACTGAACTGAAGATAGGTGGAAAAGGCCTTAATTTTAGTCTGATGGAAGAAATATCACATACTTTAACTTCTCTTTTTTCCCATGGCCTTCACACTTGGTTTAAATGAAACAGTGATGACTTTTCATAAAAGACTATTTTGATGAGTGAATCTGATGAAGTCAGGTGTGGTAGGGATAACAGGCTTTAGAGAGTTGTACTTATATATGTTGAATGGAGGCTCTTAGAGGAGCAGGTAAGCTGAAATTAGGCGTTTTAAGATAATTCAAACAGTAATATTTCTCAGAAAATCCCATTTGAATCTTATGCCTACTGATATTTTGTACACAGCCAATGAATCCCCTAACTGCTATTCAGATAAAGTACTCAAAATGAATAATATTATTCATCTATTATATTGATTGCCTGAAGATAGACAGCTATGTTTGGTTTAGGAACACAAACTATATAAATAAAAAAGTATTAATTAGTAACTAAGCACCATAAAATTCATGCCCATTCAAACATCCCTTCTTTTGTAGTACCAATAGTGGTGTCAGGCAACATCTTTGTCAATCAGTGCTTTGAAGATTATCAGTTGCTTATGCTGTTCAATTATGTAATTCAGTTTGATTAATGACTAAAAGTACAAAAGAGTCAAGATTTATAAAGTGACCTGAGAGAACTGTTTGAATCTCATCCACAGCCAATAAAACAAACATGAGGCTGTGGAAGCTTAGGTCAGAGGAGAAAAGCAACAAGATTTATATGTGAGGGGCTTTCAATAGATAATAATTTAGGCCTCTTTCTGCTTAAGAAAAGGAGAGGGAAGACTAAAGGGGACTCTGTTTTGCAGCTTAGGTACCAGCTCTGCCACAGTGGGCTCTTGGAGGCCCTGATTCCAGGGCTTGGCTTTTGGATGGCATTTCTGGACCTGCCCTGAGCCAGAGGGGAACACACTGCCCTGATGGGAGAGTCCCAGGCCTGGCAGCATTCACCACAAGCTGACTGAAGAGCTCTTGGGCCTGGAGTGAACATTAGCGGTAGCCAGGCAATACTCACCATGGGCCTGGGCTGGTGGTGGCCATGGGAAGAGATTCCTCTGCTTGTGGAAAGGGAGGGGAAGTGTAGGAAGGAATTTGTCTGGTGGCCTGGGTCCCAGCTCAGCTGCAGTAGAATGGAGCATCAGGTAGATTTTGACTCTGGTAGTCAAAAATTAAGGTTTCCAACTGCAGACCCTGACTCTTGGATGGCATCTCTGAACCCATCAGGGACCAAGGGGGAACTCATTATCATAAAAGGAAGGGCACAAGCCTGGCTGTCTTTGCCACCTGCTGATTATAGAGCCCTAGCATCTTGAGTGAAAATAGGTGATAATCAGGAAGTGATTACTGTGAGCCTTGGGCAAGACCCAATGCTGTGCTGGCTTCATGTCTGACCTATAGCAGGCTCAATGATGGTGCCCACAGAGGTGCTTCTGTCACTCCTCTCCCAGCTCCAGGCAGCTCAGCACAGAGAAAGAGACTCAGTTTCTTTGGGAAAAAGTAAGAGAAGAGAACAGGAGTCTCTACCTGGTAATCCAGAGAATTCTTCCAGCTCTTATCCGAGACCACCAAGTTGGTACCTCTATGAGTCAATAAGAACCACAGCATTACTGGGCTTGGTGTGCCCCTAATGCAGATACAGCTGCAGTGACCAGAAACTTAGATCACAACACCCAAGTCTCTGAATTCCTGGAAAGCCTTCCTAAGAAGGATGGGTACAAACAAGCCCAGACTTCAGAGACTACAATAAATACCTAACTCAACAATACACAGACATGAACTTACACAAGCATCAGTTCATCCAGGAAAACGTGACCTATCCAAACCAACTAAATAAGGCACCAATGACAAATTGTGGAGAGACAGAGATATGTGACCTTTCAGAGAGAGAATTCAAATATCTCTTTTGAGGAAACTCAACAAAATTCAAGTTAACACAGAGAAAGAACTCAGGATTCTATCAGATCCATTTAACAAAGAGATTGAATTTAGTGAAAAGAATCAAGCAGGAATTCTGGAGTTGAAAAATGTAATTGACATATTGAAGAATGCATCAGAATCTCATACCAGCAGAACTGATCAAGCAGAATAAAGAATTAGTAATCTTAAAGATACCTATTTGAAAATACAGTCAGAGGAAGCAAAAGATAAAAGAATAAAAAAGAATGAAGCATGCCTAGATGGCAGTGCCATCTAGAAGATAGCCTCAAAAAGGAAAATCTAAGTTGTTGGCCTTAAAGAAGAGGTAGAGACACAGAAAGGGGTAGAAAGTTCACTGAAAAGGATTATAACAGAGGACTTCCCAAACCTAGAGACAGATATCAATATTTAAGTACCAGAAAATTATAGAACACCAAGCAGATCTAACCCAATCAGACTACCTCAAGACATTTAATAATCAAACTCCCAAAGCTGAAGGATAAAGAAAGGATCCTAAAAACAGCAAGAGAAAAGAAATAAATAACACACAATGGAGCCCCAATACATCTAGCAGCAGATTTCTCAGTAGAAACCGTACAGGCCAAGAGAGAGTTGCATGACAAAAAGTGCTGAAGGAAAAAACCTTTTATCCTAGAATAGTATATCCAGTAAAAATATCCTTCAAATATGAAGGAGAAATACCTTCCCAGACAAATGAAAGCTGAGGGATTTCATCAACACCGGACTTGTCCTACAAGAAATGCTGAAGGGAGTAAGTACCTCAGTCTGAAGGAAAAGGATGTTAATAAGCAATAAGATATCATCTGAATGTCCAAAACTCACTGGTAATAGTAAATACACAGAATATTGTAACACTGTAATTGTGGCTTGCAAGCTACTCATATGTTGAGTAGAAAGACTAAAGGTCAAAAAATAATAACTACAACAACTTTTCAAGACATATGTCTTATTACTATAACTAAAAACAACAAAAAGTTTAAAAATAGTAGAATGAAGACAAAGTGTAGTTTTTAATAGTTTTCTCTTTGCTTGTTTGTTACTCATGCAATCAGTGTTAAACTGTCATCAGTTTAAAATAATTGGTTATAGAATATCATTTGCACTGGGCACAGTGGCTCACACCTGTAATTCCAGCACTTTGGGAGGCTGAGGCAGGCGAATCACTTGAGGTTAGGAGTTCAAGACCAGCCTGGCCAACATAGTGAAACCCCATCTCTACTAAAAATACAAAAATTAGCTGGGAGTGGTGGCACATGCCTGTAATCGCAGCTACCCAGGAGACTGAGGCAGGATAACTGCTTGAATCTGGGAGGCAGAGGTTGCAGTGAGCCGAGATCATGACACTGCATTCCAGCCTGGGTGGAGTGACAGAGCAGGACTGTGCTCAAAAAAATAAAAAATAAAAAAATAAAATATCATTGGCAAGCCTCATGGTAACCGCAAATCAATAAAATATACAATTGATGCCCCAAAATAACAAGAAATCAAAATACACCATCAGACAAAATCACCATCACTAAAACGAAGATAGGAAGGAAGGAAAGAAGAAAGAGAAGGTCACAAAACAACCACAAAACAAATAATGAAATGCTAGGAGTAAGCCCTCATTAATGGACTAAACTCACAGTCAAAACACAGTGTGGCTGAATGGAGAGAAAAATAAAAGACCCAATGATCTGTCACCTACAGGAAAAACACTTCACCAATAAAGACACACATAGACTAAAAATAAAGGGATGGAGAAAGATATTCTGTGCAAATGGAAACCAAAGAAAGAACAGAGGAGTTCCTATACTTATATCAGACAAAAAAAGATTTCATGACAAAAACTGTCAGAAGAGACAAAGAAGATCATCATACAATAATAAAGGGGTCAGCTCAGCAAGAGGATATAACAATGGTAAATGTATAGACATCCAGACATATAAATGAAATATTATTACAGCTAAAGAAAGAAATAGATACCAATATACAAATAGCAAGAGATTTTAGCACCACACTATCAACATTAGACAAATCATCCAGACAGAAAATTAATAAAAAATTGGACTTATTCTGCACTATACACAAAATTGACCTAATAGATATTTACTGAACATTTCATCCAGTGGCTACAGAATACACCTTCTTCTTCTCAGCACGTGGATCACTTTCAAGAATATGCCATATTTTAGGCCACTAAATAACCTAAAAAATTCAAAAACCTTGATATTATATCAAGTATACTCTCTGACCTCAATGGAATAAAACTGGAAATCAATAACAAAAGGATTTTTTGAAACTGTACAAACACATGGAAATTAAACAATATGTTCCTGCATGACCAGTGGGCCAATAAAACAATTAAGAAGGAAAGCAAAAAATTCCTTGAAACAAATGATAACGGAAACATAACATACCCAAACCAATGGGATACAGGGAAAGCAGTCCTAAAAGGAAAGTTAGTAGCTATAAAAACCTACAAGCAAAAAGTGGAAAACCTTCAGATAAAAAACCCAAGGATTCAACTTAATGAACTAGAAAAGCAAGAACAAACCAAACCCAAAATAAGCAGAAGAAAAGAAATCATAGAGAGCAGAGCAGAAATAAATTAAATGGAAACAAAGTAAACAATATAACAGGTGAATGAAATGAAAAGCTGTTTTTTTAAAAAAGATAAAATGAACAAACCTTTAGCCAGAGTAACTAAGAAAAGAGAAGACCCAAGTAAATAAAATCCAAGATGAAAAGATAGACATTATAATCTTTATGGCAGAAATTTGAAGGATCATTAAAGGATACTATGAGCAACTATATGCCAATAAATGGGAAAACCCAGAAAAAAATAGACAAATTCCTAGACACATATAACCTACCATGACTGAACCATGAAGAAGTCCAAAACCTGAACCTATCAATAGCGAGTAATGAGAGCAAAACCATAATAAAATGTCTCTCAGCAAAGAAAAGTCCAGGACCTGATGGCTTCACTGCTGAATTTTACCAAATATCTATAGAAGAACTAATTCTAACTTTACTCAAAACTATTCAAATAAAAAAATAGAAGAGGAGTGAGTACTTACAATGTTATTCTATCAGGCTAGTATTACACTGACACTAAAACCAGACAAAGACACATAAACAAAGAGAAACTACAGTCCAACATCCCTGATGTATATGGATACAACAATCCTTAACAAATACTAGCAAACTGAATTTAACAGAACATTAAGAAGATCATTCTTTTATTCTAGAGATGCAAGAGTGTTTCAACATACACAAATCAATCAATATGATACATCATAACAGAATGAAGGGCAAAACCATATGATCATTTCAATTAATGCTACACAAGCATTTGATAAAATTTAACATCCCTTCATGTTAAAAACCCTAAAAATAGATATAGAAAGGATATTCCCCAATATAATAAAAACTATATATGACAGACCCACAACTAGTATCATATTAAATGGGGACCAAGTGAAAGCCTTTCCTTTAAGATGTAGAACATGACAAGGATGGCCACTTTCACCACTGTTATTTAACATGGTAGTGGAAGTCCTAGCTACAGCAATTAGAGAAAGAAGTAAAAAGTATACAAATTGGAAAGAAAGACAAATCATCCTTGTTTGCATATGATATGATTTTATATTTATTTGAAACAACATAAAGACTCCACCAAAAAACTGTTAGAACTGATAAATTCAGTAAAGTTGCAAGATACAAAATTAACACACAAAAATCAGTAGCATTTCTATATGTCAATAGTGAACAATATGACAATCAAATCAAGAGAGCAATCTCATTTGCAATATCTACAAATTAAGTAATATAGCTAGGAATTAACCAAAGAAGTGAAATATTTCTACAATGAAAATTATACAACACTGATGAGATTACATCAAGTTAAAAAGCTTCTGCACAGCAAAGGAAGCAATCAACAAAGTGAAAAGACAACCTACAGAATGGGAGAAAATATTTGCAAACTATCCATTTGACAAAGGGTTCATAACTAGAATATATACATCTCTACAGAAAAAAAATCTAATAATTTGATTTAAAAATGGACAAAAGATCTGAACAGATATTTCTCAAAAGAAGACATACAAGTGGCAAACATATATGAAAAGGTTCTCATCATCATTGATCATTAGATGAGAAATGCAAATCAAAACTACAATGAGGTATCATCACACCTGAGTTAATATGACTTTTATCCAAAGACAGTTAGTAACAAATGCTGGCAAGGATGTGGAGAAAAGGGACCCCTTGTACACTGTTGGTGGGAATGTAGATTAATATAACCACGTGGAGAACAGTTTGGAGGTTCCACTAAAAACTGAAAATAGAATTACCATATGATCCAGCAATCCCAATGCTAGGTATATAACCAAAAGAAGGAAAATCAGTATATCAAACAGGTATGTGCACTCCCATGTTTATTTCAGCACTATTCACAATAGGCAAGATTTGAAAGCAACTTATATGTCCATCAACAGACAAATGGATAAAGAAAATATGGTACATATACAAAATCAAGGACTATTCAGCCATAAAAAAAGAATGAGATCCTGTCATTTGCAACAACATGATGCAACTGGAGGTCATTAAGTTAAGTGAAATAAGCCCAGCACAGAAAGACAAACTTTGTATGTTCTCACTTTTTTGTTGGATCTAATAATTAAAACAATTGAATTCATAGAGATAGAGAGTAGAAGGGTAGTTGGGGAGGTGTGATGTGGATGGTTAATGGTTACAAAAATATAGTTAAGTAGAATGAATAACATCTAGTATTTAATAGCACAAGATGACTGCAGTCAATAATAATTTATTGTACATTTAAAAGTAACTAAAATAGTATAATTGGATTGTTTGTAACACAAAGAAGAGATAAATGCTTGACGTGATGGATACCCATTTACCCTGATGTGATTAGTATGCATTGTATGCCTGTATCAAAATATCTTATGTAACCCATAAGTATATATACCTACTATGTACCCACAAAAAATAGTAAAATAAAATTAAATGACTGATACATCCTATAAAAAATAGACAACGATTTAAGAATGATAAGATGAAGAGATGAGTCTAGGAAACAAAAATGAGCTTGTTGGCATCTGTGATATGAAGTTCAAATTTGAAGGGAATAATGTGCTATAACACAATTTTCTTAGAAAAATATTCCTTCCACAAATCAATGATTCATTTCTGATTTGTTCTAAAAACTATTGCAAAATTTCTATTATAACATGATTGTAGAGATATGATCTAAATCAACTCATTTTCATAATTCTTAGTTTCAATTTTCAAGGCTAAGGGCTTGTTGATTTCTTTTCACTATGTAATATAAAATTCTTCATCTCCACTGTTTGTGAACTTAAAATGATCTTTCGTTGGAGGCAAACTAATTCTCCTTAAATTCACTTTTGCACTTTTCCTATTTTAGCTTATTTCCTAAAGCATCATTGAGATAAATATTGAGTTAGAGAAATAATATCTCTTCTTGATTAAAAGATGGCATATTACATATTCTTTATAACTCTTCAATTTTTCAATAGAAATACATTTTAATATTAATATTTGATTTTAACACATAGGTTTTTGTCAATTATTTACTTTTTTCTGAATACTTACTGAGCACAAGGTAGTGTTGGGGTGCTGACCCTACAACAGTCAACTAGCACAATCCTACTTGGCTTTTTCTCTTCATGTCCTTGGGAAAAATTGCCTGGCTGCCCTAACACTATCAGAGAAATGATGGGACACTTTACGTTCCTATCCAACTGTAACTTCTTTTATTCCGTGATTGTCAAATATCACACATTTGACTCTAATAGGAATCCTTTTCTAAAATAGGAAGCTGGTGAAAGTTCAACATGGCTTCCCATTCACTTAGTGCTCCTTTCCTGGATAATAGGTAGTAGGTTTTTTTCCTCTTAGATACTGTGTTTTAATACATGTACCTCAACTGTTATGTGCTGTGTTTTTATTTTATTTTTAAAATATTTTATTTAAAATATTTATTTTATTTTATTGCTCCTAGCAGACCATTATCAGGAGTATTGCTCTTAATTAACTTCTCACCTAGTTATAAGCATTGTGGCCTCATTATATGGGGAATAAATATACTTATGCCCCAATGGTCAAGTCAAGAAAATGGCTGTTTCAACAAATCAAGCAAAGCAATTATTGCATTGTGTTTTGTGAAATCTGCTGTACAGATTTAGAAGGCTGAAATATTTTAATATCTTGGAAAAAGAAATTATTTTCTTTACATTTTAAATTAGGCATGTTTATTAAGAAGCATTAAGTGAACTTGATAAATATCTCCTGCAGCTCATTACATTTAGAAATTAAAACAACATGTTATCTGGTGGGATAGATTGGGTTTCCTTGATCGTAACTGACCCAGAGAAAGTACCAGTTGATGTACACTCTATACCATAAACCATATTAAAACAGTGAAAAAAAATCAAAAACCAAAAATATAACTGCGATTAATTAAAATGCTGGATATTCAAAGAGGTTTTCAAAATAAACATGCTAGCTCAGGCAAAAATGTTCTTCCTCACTCAAGGCCAGCCTTTTCTCTGATTCTCTTAATTCCATCTCCTTCTGCCTGTTTAGTGCCCATCCAATCAAATATCCCTCTGCTGTGTTTCATGTTCAGTATCACCTGCTTCATCCCATACATTTCATCTGCCTATTCCTCTATTCATTTCTTCAAGTATTTTAAAAAATGACTTTTATGTGTTAGGCACTGCACAAAGTATGTATCAATGAAAATAAAAACATATAATCATAATAATCATCCATATTCCTTAGGCTTTTCACACATTACTTTGTGTTATGCACACAATGACCCATGTGGTTGGCAGTGCTTTTATGTCCCTTCTACAGATAGAGACACAAGAAGAACTAATCATATACCTAGTAAGGGGTAGAGCTGGCATTTGAACCTAGACCTTTGGACTGCAGAGCAGTATGGTCTCTGCTCTGTGACACACAAATGGACAAGTGTAATATATGATCATTTATATATTGCAAACATGCAAAAGAAACAGTGAGACCCCAGATGAGCTGTGGGCATGATTTTACAGAAGTGATTCTTGAACTGAGTTTTGAAGGAAGACACAAAATTTTGAAATCATCCTTGACTCCTTCACTTTGTAGTCCCTTCCCACTCTGACCCAGAGCTTCATCCCATAATTTGCTTTGACTAATGAGACCAAATATGCTACATATAATTAGAAGCACTCTGTGCCTTTCTGCTCACACTCCTGCTTTTTTGCCCTCACTACTAGGATATGTCTGCATCAGCCTGCTGGAGGATGAGAGACTAGAAAGAGCGGAGTCAGTCCTGCTGTCCCAGATAGGGCTCCATACATAGTCTAGAGCCCCTCCAAGATAAGCAGATTCCTGAGTGAGCACCTCGTTTCCACAGCCCAACTCAGGGAGCTGACTTATCCAGCCAACCCATAGACACATGAGCAAAAATAAATTCTTATTGTTGTATGTCACCAAAGTTTTGTAATTTGTGTTACATCGGATTATTATGGAAAGGGATAACAGATGTAACACCTATCTGTCTATATTTCATCTCCCAAGTCCAATTAGTTGTTCAGTGATAGCTATGATATCTCTGTGCTATTCTCATTCACACTTCATTCCCTTTCAATTATTGTTGAATTATTGACTACCCTAGTCAATTTTCTCATTGCCTGTATTCTGGACTATGGTGGTAGCTTATTAACTGGTGTTCTTGCCTCCAAATCTCTCCCTTGTTCAACCTATCTATATAAAAGTCATTACATATTTTTATTAAAACAGAGTATTGGTGTTGCCACTAATCTCTTCAAAGCCTTCAATGATTATTTCCCTAAGACCAAAATCCTCAGCCTAACATTGAAACTCTACACCTGTCATCTAGTCCCACATTCCTTCTTGCTTACCTGTTCAGTTCTCCTTTTCCATTACCACACTATGCTTCCCCTCTTTGCTATCAACCATCTAAGCAAATGCACATCCTCTTCCCTCTATCTAGAATGCCCTGCACCCTATTTCCAGATGTCTAGATCAGGAATTTTATCATTCCTGTATGTCTAGATCTTGTGTCTCTGCCCCAGAAACCTTTTTCTGATTCTCAATTCTGAGCCTTCCTCACATTTTTTATACCACCTTTAGAATCTTGAACACTCACTTTTTACCATAGTCATTTATGTCTGAAGACTTGTATATTCCACAATATTGGTCCTTAGGGCTGCTGTAATAAAGTATCATAAACTGGGCATGTTGAAACTACAGAAACTTGTTCTCTTAATTGAAGTCAAAAGCCCCATGAGATATCATCTCACACCAGTCAGAATGGCTATTATTAAAAAGTCAAAAAATAACAGATGCTGGCGAGGTTGTAGAGAAAAGGGAATGCTTATACACTGTTGGTGGGAGTGTACATTAGTTCAATCATTGTGGAAGGCAGTGTGGCAATTCCTCAAAGAGCTAAAAACAGTAATACCATTTGACCCAGCAATCCCATTACTGGATATATACCCAAAGGAATATAAGTTGTTCTACCATAAAAACACATGTACGTGTTTGCTCATTACAGCACTGTTCACGATAGTAAAAACATGGAATCAAGCTAAATGCCCATCAGTGGTAAACTGGATAAAGAAAAGGTGGTATATATACACTGTGGAATGCTACATAGCCATAAAAAAAGAATGAGATCATATTGTTTGCAGGAATATGGATGAGCTGGAGGCCAACATCCTTAGCAAAGTAATGCAGGAACAGAAAACCAAATACTGCATGTCATCACTTATAAGTGGGAGCTAAATGATGAGAACATATGAGCACAGAAAGGAACAACAGACATGGGGACCTATTTGAGAGCGAAGAGTGAGAGGAGGGTGAGGAACAGAAAAAAACAACTGGGTACTAGGCTTAGTACCTGGGTGATAAAATAATCTGTACAATAAGCCCCCATGGCACAAGTCTACCCATATAACAAACCTGCCCATGTACTCCAGAGCCTAAAATAAAAGTGAAAAATAAAAAAGAAATGCATTCTCTCACAGTTCTGGAAGCAAGAAGTCCAAAGTCAAGGGACTGGATGGGCCACTTTCCCTCTGAAGTCCCCAGGGGAAAATCCCTTCTTGCCTCTTTCAGCTTTTGGAAGTGCCCAGGTGTTCCTTGACTTGTGACAGTATGACTCCAATCTCTGTCTTTACTTAGTGTTCTCTCTGTATGTCTCTGACTTCACATGGCATTCCCCTTATGTGTCTGTGTCCAAACTTCACCCTTTTAAAAGTGTACTAGTTATATTGGATTAGGACCCACTACAATGCCTTCATCTTAATGTGATTACATCTGCAAAGATCCTGTTTTTCAAATAAGGCCACATTCACAGGTACCGAGGGGTTAGGACCTCACTGTGTGTTTTGGAGGGGACAAAATTCAAGTAATAGCCAGCATACTTGAGAGTAAGCATTGCATCATTTTTCATCTTTACCTTACTACCACTCTGACTAGCAAAGCTCCTGCAGGATGGAAATGATATCCTCTTCATTTTGTACCTGCTGTGCACACAAAATTTACTCATTGTTCAACTTTTTTCTGAACTGAATCCAATTGTTTATTTAAACATGTTTGGGATGATCATAAAAGTATTCAGAGGATGCCAAGAAATATTTAGTTTTAAGCGTCAATAATATGTGAGATGTTATAAAGCCTCAAATATGGAAATAGTTATTAACACATTTTTAAAATCTCAGTTTGGCAGAGAGAAAGGTCTCAAATGCACCAACAGAGACTGGCAAATTCAATTTTTGGAGGTATGAGTGAGGAAGAAAATAATTATCAGTTGAGTTTTTTTTTTTTTTTCCAGATGGGCTAATAAGTTGGCTAACTTTGAAAATTAGGTAATAATTATTGTGTTGTCTTCATTTTGAAGTAGTGAATTTTTAAAAAGAACATTGACGCCTGTCATGCCTGGAATATGGTGACTGGGGATCAAAGAAATGGGTTTATAAAAACCAAAATGTTCAGCAAAGAGAAGCCAGAATTCATCTTTAAAGTCAAAAGACATGCACATTCATTAATTTTTTTCAGTCAAATTATCCTTTTTGAAAGAATGATGGTGGCACCATCTCTGCGAGCAAAGGTCAAGAAAATTTTGTGTAGCTGTCACAAAACAAAGCACAGTAAGTACTTATTTGCCATATTCCAAACTGTCATCACAGGAATCAACGGGCAACACAAACTGCTGCTGCTGCCCAAGGAAGCAGTTCTTACAAACATGGTGTGAAAGCAGCAAGGCTGTGAGCTCAGGTCCTACCCAGGGTCTTCGCTCGGAGAATTAAATTTGCTGGTCGCCAATTGGCTCTCCTTAACCAGCTTGTAAATGTGAAGTTTTGGTCAAAAAGAAGACTGAATAGGAGACAGTGAATGATACGTGAAGAAATTAGAAATACACTGGAAATTATAAAGAAAAATGATATGCTTCAGTGGAGAAAGCAGAGACGACTAATATTTGGGTGTGGGATCTACCACTTATGACTGACAATCATGAGTGAGTTCCCTTTTCTCCCTGAGCTCAAATTTTCTCATTTATATAGTGGGTATGGCAGTAGCCTGTGGTGATAAGAATTAAGTGAAAATATGCATTTAAAATGCTTAACATATGGAAGGAATGCAATAAATGCTAATTATTACTTCTATTATTTTATTGGAAACAAAAAATTGAAAGCATTTATCTACTACTGATCATGGAGAAATACTGGCATTTAAAAAATAATGTGGGTCTTTATTTCAGTGGCAAACAAGGCATAATTACAATGTACTGGTTTTACTTATAAAGTGGTATGACTTTTTAACTTTGGTAAACACATTGAATAAAATAGAATAAATATTTTACTTTAATAAAAAATAAAATATTAGTATTGAACCCATAGAAGTAAATACTAGCAGCACCTAGAGGTCTAATTTCAGGTTATGCAAAATCACAAATGAGAAGACCACTATGTTTCACTTAGATTCTTCACCTAAAGCCTTTCCACACAGTAACTCACTCAAGGAAGCATGGGTTTAATTAATTTAATATGCAACCACTAGGGAGTTCTAAGAAATGTATTTTAAGAGTTGTTTGGTGCATTTCGGGTCCTCTGATGCTGTTCAACCAGGAAGTTTGCTACTAGTCCATGGGTTTTCAAATTAATTCTATAAATGGATAGGTAGCAAGTATTTGGGATTGTGTGGATCATACAGTCTGTCGCAACTACTTAACTTTGCTATTATAGCAAACTGTTACTTTATATAAACACATAGATTTGGCCATGTTCCAATAAAACTTTATTTGGGGGCATTGAAATTTTGAATTTCATATAATTTTCAAATATCACAGAATATAATTCTTCTTTTGGTTTGTTTTTAATCCTTTAAACATACTCAACTAATTCTTAGCTGGTTAATTATAATGAAATAGGCAACTTGTGGGCCAGATTTGGTCCAGGGGCCATAGATTGCTAAACTGTGGGTTAGATGAGCAAATATGTTAAGTAACCACAAGACTTTATATAAAAGAAATAGCACAATTTTCTTCCTCAGATGTCAGCCTTTTCCTGTATCCCTATAATTTTGAAACTTAAGGAACTGCTTCCTGTATCTAGTTAGACAGCAATTAATCTTACTAAAGTTAGCCTTTCATATATAAAGTGGTGTGAAATTTTGGGACACAAACACATGTGTGCCAAAACTTCAGTTTCAGGAGAAATATATTCTCTATGACTGAACTTTCTTCATATTTTAAAATCCTTTCCATAGAACTCTTTACACTTCCTTTATCTTGAGTAGTTCAAGACTTTCACTCTTCCCCTTGTCCCAGGTTATATATAAATTGTGGAGGATAACATAGCATCAAAATAGAGCGCTGTGGGCCTTGTGTGGCACTGCTCCATGCTTGCATCTGCTGAAATGTCTCCTCTAGTCCACAGTCACTGTTGACTCACCATGATGATGTGGTGGACTTCAGTTCCCTGTTTCATCTTTGGTGATGTTGTGTTTGTTTCTACAGACCTGTTGTCTGTACTATGAGGCCTCTCCAAGCTCACCAACTCTTTCTTATCTAAATTCCACTCTGTTTGGGGGGTTTGTGAATATTTACTTGCTCTATTATACCCCACTGGGATTATGAGAAACTCTCTAGCACTGTCATGCATGCAGCCATCTTTATGCTGAAGCTTGCACACTAGTGGGTGGAGTCTTGCAGGGCTGCCATCTCCAGGGATCACGAGGGGTCCTCGACTTTTGGACCTTAAACCTGGAAAGGGATCTGCTGCCCACTCTAACCTCTTCTCAGAGCCCACAGCACCCCCTCACACATGAGGAAAACATGACTGTTTTCCTCACTGATGCTTCACTTTCTGTTCAGAGGATTTTTTTTTTCATCACTGGAATAGTAAAAACTTGCTCTTATATTTTGTAAATTCTTCCAAATATGTTCTTTTGACATTAATTTTATGCTTTGATTTCCTCAGCATCTAGCCTTCTGAGATTTGAAAACTTTATCTTTAACATAATTGTCCCATTGTGTGTTTCCAATATCAATTTTGAAAGGCAGAAACAAAACAGGCTCTATTTTTTTCTTCCTCTCCACACAATGTTTTAAAAATTCTATCCTGGAGCTAGACTGGGCCTTCTCTTATTTGTGAATGGATTAAAAAGTAATGGGACCACAAATAATCCCTCAGCTAAGTATATTACCTTAACATAGCACAGCTGTATCTGCCCCTGTACCTTGTTGAATGGTTGTACACTCAGCTTATGGTGAGTTGAAGCCCACTTTAAATTCCACAAGAAAATGCCTTGGAAATATTTTACTTAAGAGTACAGAATTTAAGGGTGGGCACAGTGGCTCACACCTGTAATCCCAGCACTTTGGGAGGCTGAGGCAGGCAGATCACCTGAGATCAGGGGTTTGAAACCAGCCTGGCCAATATGGTGAAACCCCATCTTTACTAAAAATACAAAAATGGTGGGTGCCTGTAATTACAGCTACTCGAGAGGCTTAGGCAGGAGAATCGCTTGAACCCAGGAGGCAGTGGTTGCAGTGAGCCAAGATCGCATCCTTGTTCTCCATCCAGTCTGGGCGATAGAGCGAGACTCCTTATCGGAAAAAAAAAAAAAAAAAAAAAAAAAGAGTACAGAATTTAATGTTAAATCCCAAAACAAAAGAATATATGTAGAATGTGTTATATTCCCTGTCATATCTCCCAAAGAGGCAGATAGCCAAAAATTCTCATGGCTTTTCTTCAATTTTTTGTCTTTGGAAGTTAACATATCCTGTAACTGGGCTTAGTTTATATATGCCAATATCAATTTCTATTTTGTCTTCTACAGTCATTTAGTAGGTCCTCAGTTCTGTGACTAAAAGCAAAAGAATGAGGTTCCATAGGTATGAGGCCCCACCTGATAAAATGCTGCTAAAATTAAGAACAGAAAAACCGAAAACATTGTCCACTAAGCAAGACATAAGATGTTTTTGTTCAATTATTTGAAGGTCTGGAAACTTATTTCATGTTTAAGCTATGAAGGAAAAGTGACATATAGCAGAAAGAGAATTTTAATACCAAACTTTCCTGTAATTCAGTTGTTCAGAGCAATATCAAAAGCACTATATTTGTTCTCAAATATGATTTGACTGAAATGACAAAACTTTGTCATTCAGAGATCTCACATTTCTCTTTGAGTTTCAGAATGTGAAGACAAAAAATTGCTAACCTGCTATCTGTTTTCAAGTCAAAACTGATTATCCCAAGTCATTGCCAGTCTCAATAAGAATGCTTAATATGTTTTAAAAATTCTTTTTATGCTTTCGAAATATGCAGGGTAATTTTATTTTTAATCCTTCTGTATTTACTCTTGCCAGTCATTCTGAATGTGGGTGATAAGTTTGTTTTGTACACATTTTACTTATAGCATAAAAAGTAAATCAAAGACATCAGTTTCATAAACGTTTCCTATTATCTTTGTGTGTGTTTTTTGTTTTTTTTTTTTTTGAGACAGAATCTTACTCTGTTGCCAGGCTAGAGTGCAGTGGCTTGATCTCGGCTCACTGCAAGCTCCACCTCCCGGGTTCAAATGATTCTCCTGCCTCAGCCTCCTGAGTATCTGTGATTACGGGTGCCCACCACCATGCCTGACTAATTTTTTGTATTTTTAGTAGAGACAGGGTTTCACTGTGTTAGCCAGGATGGTCTCGATCTCCTGACCTTGTGATCCACCTGCCTCGGCCTCCCAAAGTGCTGCGATTATCTTATATTAACAATTCCAGAAAGTCCTGCAATTCATGACACTTGGTGAAAATGGATTAGAGCTTTCCAAAGGTTTGTTTTTTACAAAGTCAACTTTAATTTTATGAAACTGCTTCTAATTTGAAGAATTATTTATCTTTTACCCAACATCTAAGTCCTCTGTCCAATTAATGAGACTCTGGCCACCCGTGACAAAGTTTACTCATTTGTTATCTTACTTGCAAAAGTGATGTTGATGGAATGCGTGATAAGCTCTGGTTTCTTCAAGTAATACTCGATCTCTAACCTCTTCCAGAATAAAAGCTTAGAAAATTTTCTGTGATCCCTCACAACTGATTGATTGGGGATGACATGTCAGGCTTTGGGCTGGAGATTCAGTGATTGCCTCTTGCCTAGGAGGTTTAAATTTTCATGTCTCTCTCTGAGCTGCAGCTAACATGTAACAAATTTGCCTGGTTAGCTGACATTACCTCAGTATTGTCTACAACTTTGGGCATCCTACATGACTTGCCCGTCCTGTAGTAAGGATAGGCATAGCCAGGCCTGGTATGTGAAGCTGTTGACAGAAGAATAGTTCTCCATGCTGCAGAAGCCAGAGCAAAAAAGCTAATCATGTATGGCAGTGAGGATGAAGTAACCTGCCTTCCCTCCTAAATAAACAGATGGAAAGAGTTTGCAGTTCATTTCTTTCCAAGGTAACAAATTACTTTATTTCTGTGTTTCACAGTAACAGAATCAAAAGTTCTTCTCTTTGGGGAAATTTTATTTTTCTTTAATTATTCCATGCAAACAACAAGAGACCTGAGTCTTCTGGGGATAGATGCAGAGAAGTCAAAGTTAATTAGTTTTTCTTACGATACACTGCATTTGGGTAAAATATCACTGTGGGGGCACAATGACAGATTACTCGATCAAGTGCTGAGTGACTAGAAAGGCAGAATTTTATCAGAAGAATCTACATAGAAATAATATTTCACCTTCCTTGAAAGTCAGCATCGTTTGGTACTCTCCTTGGATTTCTCGGTTCATGTACTTTCTTTCATCTACACTTTGTCTTTCCTTTAAGATGTCAGACAGCATGAGAAAGTGATGGAGTGGCCTGCAAGTCCCCAGTGAACTCAAGAACCATGTTTCTATTTAACCATAACATAAAAATCACAAATCAAATGCAGTTTCTTTTTCTCTTATGATTGTCAAAGTTGTACATTCTGAAAAACTTCAAGGCGAAACAAAGAAATCTACTTCAATGATTCTCTGTCATTTCATAGGTAGGTTTTTAAATCAGGCTGTGAGCATTACACAAATACATCTATGGCTCAAAAATCAGCCTTCGAATTAGGTATTTATTATTTTCATGCCTGATTAAGGCCTGATTATATGAAAGCATGCCAAGTACATGATTTACATTATTAAAATATAAGGCTTCAGCATTGAGTATGATTCCCAAGTGATCCTATTATTAATTTATTAAGCATGTATCTTGTAATGAACTCAAGATATCTGTCTCACAAAAGAATAGCATTATCATGTACTAATGAAATAGGCAAAGTATGAACCTCACATATTGAAGGCAAGTTACACATTGATGTCTTCAAGTCAAGGTCTAAGCAAGGTTGTTCTGTAATTCAGGAGAAATTCTGGAAATAATCACCACAAAAATGTCTCTGTTAGTTTAAAACATTCATTAATAATTTAAACACAGGCAAATAGCTAAAAACAGAGACTTCCTTGAATAAGTTTACATCTCAATTTTACTCATCCATTTATTTCTTGTGAAATGATAAATAATAAACAAAGACAAAGAAAATAAGAGCCCTATCTAAAGCTTTCCTAATCAAAGGCAATTTTTTCTTTCTTGGATCTATTTTGTATACTCATTTCACATAGTAAACATATGACTGTCTGTGATGGTTAACATGAGGTGTCAACTTGATTGGGGTGAGGGATGCATAGGTGGCTGGTAAAGAACTGGGTGTGTCTGTGAGGCTGTTGCCAGAGGAGACTGACATTTGAGTCTGTGGACTGGGAGAGAAATACCCAACCTCAGATCACCTTCCAAAGGCTGCCAGTGCAGCTACAACAAAACAGAGGGAAGAAGAGGGATAAGTGTGGCTCTTTCTGGCTCTCTTTCTTCTTCCCATACTGGATGCTTGCTTCCACTCCTCTTGCTCTTAGACATCAGACTCCAGGTTCTTCTGTCTTTGGACTCTGGGACTTGCACCAATGGCTTCCAGGAGTCTCTTGGGCCTTTGGCCACAGACTGAAGGCTGCACTGTCAGCTTCACAGGGAACTGTCAACTTCCCTGGTGTTGAAGCTTTCAGACTTGGACTAAGCCACTACCAACTTCTCTCTCCCTCAGCTTGCAGACAGCCTATTGTGGGACTTTGCCTTGTAATCATGTGAATCAATTCCTCCTAATAAACTCCCTTTTATGTGGACATATATCCTATTTGTTCTGACCCCCCCCGTGAAGAACCCTGACAAATACACCATCCAGACTCTTCACTGCAGGAAAATTACCTTCTTCAACAAGGGAATTTTAAACCTGAGGACTTTCCCCCAAATATGATAGACAAAGTGTGAGACTGTTGACAACCTGATGTACTGATATGAATCCCTGTGGTACCCTGGAGCAACCTTGACTTCTGCTTCCAATTTTGGAATAAAATACTAGATTCTGTATTTTTTAAGATGAGAATTAATTCACTATTATGAAATACTTGACATTGCCATCTCAGGCCCATTTTTGAACTCTTGGAAATCATTCAAATAAGACTTTCTTTGAGGAACTAATGGTGCAATGGTGCGTAATAGTGGAAATGATAGTATTGATCTGTTTAGAAAATATAGGGCTAATTTTCTTTGGTTGTTGGTTCCCACAAATGAACAAATCTAACAGTTTAAAAACCCATGCCTGTTTTGAATCAAATCTAAGGAAAGGCAAAGCAAAGATGGCAGAATAGAAGCCTACACCACTCATCCTTGCCACTGGGAGACCAAATTTTAACAACCGACTATACACAGAAAAGCACTGTCACAAGAAACAAAAATCAGGTGAGCAATCACAGTACCTAGTTTTAACTTCACATTGTGGAAAGAAGCATTCAGAAAAACATGAGAGACAGTCTTGAAGCACCAACATATTCCTTCCTAATCTCTTGGCAGTGGGCCTGCAGCGTGGAGAGAGAATCTGTGCACTTTGAGGAGAGAGAGTACAGGCGCTGGGGGATTTTACACTGAACTCAGTGCTGCCATGTTATAGTGGAGAATAAAGCTATGCTGTGCTCAGCCAGTACCTGCACATGGAGGGATCATTTGGACCAACCCTAGCCAGAAGTAAATTGCTCATCCCAGTGGTCGAAACCTGAGTTTCATGGGAGGCCTTGTCATTGTGGGCTGAAGTGCTCTGGGGTCCTAGGTAAACTTGAAAGGCAGTCTAGGATAAAAGGACTGTAATTCCTAGGCAACTCCTAGTGCTAGACTGGGCTTAGAGCTAGTGAACTAGAGTAGCACATGACCTAGAGAGACACCAGCTGGCATGGCTAAGGGAGGGCTTGTGTCATTCCTCCCCCAACCCCAGGCAGTGCAGCATGTAGCAACAAAAGTGAATTTATTCTATCTGCTTAAGGAGGGAAGAGTGAAGAATAGAGAAATTTTGTCTTGCCTGTTGGATACCCGCTCAGCCACAGTAGAATAGGGCACTGGGCATAGTCATGAGGACCCCATTCCAGTCCATAGCTCCTGAATGGCATTTCTAGACACACCCTGGGCCAAAAGGGAATCCACTGCCTTGAAGAGAAAGACCTGGTACTGGCAGAATAGATGAAGTGCTTACTAAAGGGCTCATAGGCCTTGGATAACCACCAGCAATAGCCAGGGAGCATGCCTTGAGCCTCAAGTTCTGAGATATACTGGCTTCAAGGGAGCCCCAGCACATTCCCAGCTCTGGTGGCTATGGCAAAAGACTTCTTCTGTTTGAGAAAAGCAGAAGGAAAAGTAAAGGGGACTTCGTTTTTCATCCTAGGTACCAGCACAGCCATAGTAGGGTAGAGGAACAACCAGGCTCTTGGGGGCACTGTGTACAGACTAGGAGCTTGGATACATTACTGGATCTTTTCTGGGTCGGAGGGCATCCCACTACCTTGAAGGGTGAGTCCAAGGTCTCTCAACATTCACCACAAGCTGACAGAGGAGCTCTTGGCCTTTAAGCAAACATTGGTGATGGCCTGCCAGAACCCCCCACCCCCATGCACTGGGGATGGTTGTGACCACAGGACGATGCCCTTCTGCCTGTGGAATGAAGATGGAAGAGCAGGAAGTACTTTATATTGTGGTTTCCATGCCATCTTAGCCTCAGTAGAACAGAACATCAGGTAAATTGCTAAGGGTTTTGACTTGAATGTCCAGCTCCCAGACAGCATTTCTGGACATGCCTAAAGTGCCTGGAGGAGCCTGCCACCCTGAAGGGGAGGGCCTTGGACAAGGCCCAGTGCTGTGCTGGCTTCAGGTCTGATCCAGTGAAGTTCCAGTGGTGGGGACCACACAGGGGTGATTGCATCACTACACCCCCAGTGCCAGGTGGCTCAGCACGCAGAGACTCTGTATGTTTGGGAGAAAGTAAAGGAGAAGAACAAGAATCTCTGTCTGGTAATCCAGAGAATTTTCTTGGATCTTATCCAAGACCACCAAATGGTATCTCTATGAGTCTGCAAAAAACACAGTGTTCTTGGGCTTGGGGCCCAAGTCCCTTCAATACCTGGAAAGCCTTCCCAAGAAGGACAGGCACAAACAAGCCCAGACTGTGAAGACTGCAGTAAATACCTAACTCTTAAATGCCCAGACACCAAAGAACATCTACAACCATCAACACCATCCAGGAAAACATGACCTCACTCAACGAACTAAATATGGCACTGAGAGGCCAATCTTGGAGAAACATAATTTGTTTAGACCATTTGGAGAGAGAATTCAAAATAGCGTTTTGAGGAAACTGAAAGAAATTCAAGATAACACAGAGAAAACAATTCAGAATTCTATCAGATAAACTTAACAAAGTGACTGAAAGAATTCAGAACTATCAAGCAGAGATTCTAGAGTTGAAAAATGCAAGTGCCATGCTGAAGAATACATCAAAGTCTTTTAGTAGCAGAATTGATTCAGCAGAAGAAAGAATTAGTGACCTTGAACACAGGATATTTGGGAATACACAGTCAGAGGAGACCAAAAAAAAAAAAAAAAAAAGAAAGAAAAAACCAAAAACAATGAAGCACACCTGCAAGACCTAGAAAATAGCCTCAAAAGGGCAATTCTAAGAGTTTTTGACCTTAAAGAGAAGAAAGAGAAAGATATAAGGGTAAAAAGTTTATTCAAAGGGATAATGTCAGAGAACTTCCCAAACCTACAAAAAGATACCAACTTCAAATAGAAGAAGGTTTCAAAACACCACACAGATTTAAGACAAAGAAGACTACCTCAAGGCATTTAATAATCAAACTCCCAAAAGTCAAGGATAAAGAAGGATTTTTAAAGCAGGAGGAAAAAAGAAACAACATACAACAGAGCTCTAATACATATGGCCACAGAGTTTTCAGTAGAAATCTTACAGGTCAAGAGAGGGTGGCATGATGTATTTAAATTGCCGAAAAAAAGAAACTTTTCCCTACAATAGTATATCTGGTGAAAATATCCTTTAAGCATGAAAGAAATAAAGATCTCAGACAAACAAAACATGGATTTCATCAACACCAGACATGTTCTACAAAAAATGCTAAATGGAGTTCTTCAATCTGAAAGAAAAAGTTGAACAATAAGAAATCATATGAAGGTACAAAACTTACTGGAAATAGTAAGCACACAGGAAACAAGAATAGTGTAACACTGTAATTTCAGTATGTAAACGTCTCAATGTAAGTAGAAAGACTAAATGATGAACCAATCAAAAATAATAACTACAACAACTTTTGAAGAGATAGACAGTACGATAAGACACAAGGAGAAACAACAAACAGTTAAAAAGTGGGGGAGATGGAGTCAAAATGTAGAGTTTTTATTACACAAAAAATAAAAAGCAAGAAATTAAAGCCTACCACCAGAGAAAATCGCCTTTACTAAAAGGAAGCTAGGAAGTAGGAAGGAAGAAAAGAAGAGAGAGAAGACCACAAAACAACCAGAAAACGAATAACAAAATAACAGGAGTAAGTCCCTGTCTTTCAATAATAATGTTGAATGTAAATGGTCTAAAATCTCCAATCAAAAGACATAGAGTGGCTGAATAGATGCATAAACATGATTCAATGATTTATTGCTTACAAGAAACACACTTCACCTATAAAGAGGCACATAAACTAAAAATAAAGGCATGGAAAAAGACATTCCAGGCCAATACAAACAAAGAGCAGGTACAGCTATACTTACATCAGACAAAATAGATTTTAAGACCAAAACTATAAGAGACAAAGTAGGTCATTATATAATGATAAAGGGGTCAAAATTAAGCAAAGGGACATAACAATTTTAAATATATATGCACCCAACAATTGAGCATCCAGACATATAAAACAAATATTGTTAGAGCTAAAGAGAGAAATAGATTCCAATACAATAATAGTTGGAGACTTCAATACCCGACTTTCAGTATCAGACAGATCTCCCAGACAGAAAATCAACAAAGAAACATCAGACTTAATCTGCACTATAAAACAAATGAACCTAATAGAAATGTACAGTACACTTCATCTAACAGCTTCAGAATACACATTTTCTCCTTAGTACATGGATCATTGTCAAGGACAGATCACATGTTAGGTCACAAAACAAGTCTTAAAACATTCAAAAAAAAAAAAAAAAGAAAATGGAAATAACATCAAATATCTTTTCTGACCACAAGAGAATAAAACTAGAAATCAGTGACAAGAGGAACTTTGGAAACTATACAAACACACAAAAATTAAGCAGTTTGCTCATGAATGAGCAAACAGTAGGTGAATGAAGAAATTAAGAAGGAAATTGAAACATTCTTGAAACAAATGATAATGGAAATACAACATACCAAAACCTCTGGGATACAGCAAAAGCGGTATTAAGAGGAAAGTTTATAGTGATTGAGTGGCTTCATCCAGAATGGTTGGTGAAGAAACATTAACCACAGTAGATCCTGCAGGGCCAAATGACATCTCTAAAAATGGGAATTAAGAGCCCGTCTGAAAGTGGGAACATCAGCCCTTTTTTCTTACTAATAAAATTTCAAAATATCAGCTGTCAATAAGGTCTATGTCCCCCAAGGAAAGAAAGAGTAGGCTTCTTCTTTTAACAATCACAGAAAAAAACAGCCTTTAAATGCTGACATATAAGGACCCCTGAAATAAAGAAAAAAAAATGCCTTCACATTAAGATCTTACAGTGAAGCCCCAAGTGAAAATAATCACCACCTCCAAATACTCCAAATACGGAACTTCCACTAGGTTCTTAATGCTTTACTTTTAAATATGAACGAGCAAACAGAGCTAACCATATATTCTAGGAGAGCCTCCACTGATACAAAGAGATCAAAACAAATGAATAGAAGAGGAAATCTGGGATAAATAAGGAAAACTTGAATTACTATCCCCGTGCACATAAAATAATGTATTTTATCCATAAATCAAGATCTGAAGCCATGAAAATAAAAAATAACCAATAAAAACACTTTGAAAATTAAAATTGAGTCCCAGAAATTTTGGAAAATAATGTCAGATATTCCCCCAGAAAGAGAAATGGAAAAGAAAAAGAGGCAGAAAACAGATGAGAGAATGTAAGAACACTAAAAGATCAGACCATGTATAGATAGATAGATAGGTAGGTAGGTACATAGATAGATAGATTATATATATATATATATATATATATATATATATATATATATATATATTTTTTTTCTATATTATATTTTGACATCTTAAAAAAACCTTGCCCCCCTCCAAAGAAAACCCCAACCTTTCTGCCTGGGAGATACTGCCTTTCCTGGGGCTAGCCAATTAGAGACAGCAAAGGGCTCAACCAGGAACATGTCTTTGTTATGCAGACTAACCAATCCAGAGCCACACCTCCTCTATTTGGCCTGAGACCCTCAGAAGTCAATATTCCTCCCCTTTAATAATCCCAGGAACAGATACCAGGCAACTAGGACCACCTCTATAGTTTAGAGATCACAGAAATGATTCATACTCTAGGTATGGAACTGAACTGGGATTCATTCGCCCAGCGCAGTAAGACCAGATAGTCACACTGAGGTTTGCAGCCAGATAAAGGAAAATGCTTCTTTGTAGGGTGCCTAACAAGGAGGATCTAGCAGCTAATGGTTAAGTCCTGGCTTCTCTGATGGCTTAAGGTAAGGGTTTTTAAAGGCAAGGGTAAGTTTCAGAAAGCAGAAGTTACAAGCACAATTGTAAATCAAAACATGGAAGTTACACATTGTTTTTGGCCTAAAAGAGTGGAATATCTTGAAGCTGGGGCTTACAGGTCGTAGGTAGATTCAAATATTTTCTGATTTTCAATTTGTTAAGGAAGAAAAGCTTTGTTTAAAAATTTAGGGTCAACAGAAACGGATGTTAGCCTGGCTCATGGGTGTGACTTTCTCTAGGCACCTCAGGAGGAAATTTAAAATAAAGAATGTTGATCAGAGTTCAGTCCCCCATTCCCCCTTAACTAGGACCATGTGCCATTAGATCTGTTTAACGGAGGTTGGGGTTTCTGAAAACAACTCAGAGACATACTTGAAGATGTTATCTTTACTTTATATAGGGAAACCAAACATCTGCTGATTTGTTAGCAGTGGCGAATCCTTACAGGTATGCAGCATCCTGATTTCTTGCCTCCTCAGAAGAAAGAATTCAACCAAGGGGCATAAGGCAGAATGAGAGACTGAGGCAAGTTTTAGAGCAGGAGTAAACATTTATTAAAAAGTTTTAGTGGAACGAAAGGAAGGGAAGTATACTTGGAAGTGGGTCAAGCAGGCGACTTAAGAGATTCAAGTGCGCTGTTTGACCTTTGGCTTTATGCATTGGTGTGCTTCTGGGGTCTTGCATTACTTCTTCCCTGATTCTTCCCTTGAGGTGGGCTGTCGCATGAACAGTGGCCTACCAGCACTTGGGAGGGGCTGTATGCACAGTGTGTTTACTGGACTTTTACGCATGCTCACTTGAGTTGTTTTTCCTTTACCAGTCAAGTATTCCTGGAGGAAGGCCATATACCAGATAAACTCTGCCATTTTACATCTTAGTGTGCATGCTTGAGCCCAATCACCCAACTCCACTCAAAAATCACCAGTTTCAGGTTTGTTTTTTTTTTTTTTTTTTTTTTTTTTTTAATATACTGGGAGACTGCCTTTCCCTGGTGCTGGCTGCAACCAATTACTATTTTAGAGAGACAATTTTAGAGAGACAATTTAACAACTGCCTGATCATTACCTGATGGTTGCCTGACATTCCTATTCCTATTGGTGGGGGCAAGATGGGGAGAGTCAGAGCCTCTCCCCTGTCCTGCTTATGTCTGACTATCTACGCTAACAATTCTAGCTTCCTTGGCTACTGTTTTAGGCTACTATTATCTTCTAGTTTATCAAGTTGCTTATTTGCTTCTCAGGGCTAGCTAGGTGCCTAGAATTTTCCTTGAAAGAACTCACGATTTTCTTTTATTTCCATGCTTTGTGGCGGGGAGGGGAGCTGCATTCCCTTAAGTAGGGTTCCCTGCATTATCTCACTATCCAATCCTAAATTGCTCACCCTGCCTTGCATTTCCCAATGAAACCATAATAAAGACTCGGGCCTAAACCTCCCCCTTGTTCCTGTCTTCTTCCATCTGGCTGCACTGGTGTATTTCTCATGTTGCGCCTCTTGTATTTAAGACCTCTAGGTATAATAAACTTTGTTTTCCTGAACCTCTTCTCTGTCTTCTCTTGACTGACCATCTCATAAAACAACACAAAACACCAAGAAATCTAATGGTGTGATAAAAATTTTAGTAAGGAAGATCAAAGAAAACAGATGAGAAAAAATTATTCAAACAGGAAATAGAAAAATACTTTCAGAAATGAAGGGCTCGACTTTTCAGATTAAAGAGTCCGTGGAAAGCCTCATTATGTAAATAAATAAATAATAAGTGACACCAAAGCACATAATTGTGAAATTTTAGAATACAGACTAAAGTATCTACTGAACATTTCCAAAGTAAACAGTCAGGTAAGCATACAAAGAATAGGGAATTATAATGTCATTAATGGCATCATTGAGAAGACAGAAGAGAGTGAGTTATGATGTCATAATTTGGAGAGAAAAGTATTTTCATCTTATAATTCTTTACCCAGCCAAACTCTCGATCAAGTATAAGAATAGAACAATTGCATGCAAGGATTAAACCTCCCATTGAATGTTAGCATAGGAAATTATTGAAGGATTGACTCCAGCAAAATGATAAAGTTCACAAAGATGGAAGAAGATAGGTTATCAGGATAACAAGAGATTCCAAACCACAAAGTGGTAAACTAAAACTAAGATGAAGACTGTAGGCAATTCTAGAATGACAGCTGAACAACAGGGTCAGGAAATACTCTGTTCACATTGGAGCAGGAAGATAAGACTTTGGGGAGCAGATCGTAGGGAAATGAAAAAGAAAAAAAGCAATGGTAGATCGTTGATTTATGTGAGCATTCAGATGATGATGTGGATAGGTGCTTGACAGATACATTGGAGAAGTTAACAAATTGGTAGAAGTATATTTTTATAAGTAAGAAAATTGAAAAAGCAATTAGTAATTTACTCCAGCAAAAATTCAAGTATTGAACAAAAAGGGAAACACAGTCATAGTGCACTGCTTGTCTCTGTAGTGTATGGTCTTAAGATAGTCACAATAATGTTAGTAATAATTATTTAGTTAATGATATGCTTAATATTACTCAGTTGGAGGAAGATATCAGGGAAAATAGTGGTTGATGGTTTAAGAAAGCTAAACCCTCATTTAATTTCTCAGGGAGAGTATTTTTTTATTTATCAACTGAAAAAACAATATTTATCCATTAAAGAAACATATATTGAACAGTTACTACACAGTCTCTCTTCTAGGAATAAAAGATGCAGAAAGGAACAAAATAGGCAAATAGCCTGCCCTCAGGAAACTTACATCCTAGTTTAAAAAGAAAAATATGTAGAGTGTAAAAATATAGTAAAATATGTAGAATGTTGGCAATAAGTGCTATAGAGAAAGATAAACCAATAGAGTAGGATTGGGAATTTGTGGGGAGAAAGCAGGTAATTTTAAGTATGGTGGTCAGGGAAAGCCTCACTGAGAAGACAACATTTCAGTAAACATCTGAGGATCTGAGGGAGCTAGTGATGAGGATAACTGAGAGAGGAGTGATCAGGCTTAGAAAATGTCAGAAAGGTAGGCTCTGAGATAGGAAGCATACCAGGCATCATTAATGGAAGAGTAAAAGGGGCTAATTTGACTTGTGCACTGAATGTAAAGACTTTGAATTTTACTCTGAACAGAGAAAAATGAGCTGAGTTACAAATCCGTTCTCGGCCGAGCGTGGTGGCTCACGCCTGTAATCCCAGCACTCTGGGAAGCTGAGGTGGGAGGATCATGAGGTCAGGAGACCGAGACCGTCCTGGCTAACATGGAGAAACCCTATCTCTACTAATAATACAAAAAATTAGCTGGGTGTGGTGGCGGGTGCCTGTAGTCCCAGCTACTCGGGGGGCTGAGGCAGGAGAATGGCATGAACCCAAGAGGCAGAGCTTGAAGTGAGCCAAGATCGTGTCACTGCACTCCAGCCTGGGCGACAGAGTGAGACTCCGTCTCAAAAAAATAAATAAATAAAAGCAAATCCATTCTGGCTGCTATGTTGAGAATAGACTGAAGAGGAAGAAGGTGGAAGTTGAAAGATTAGTTGGAAAGTTATCTAATCCATGTGGCAGAGGACAGTGACTTGGATCTAAGGAGGAGTAGTAGTGAGCTTGAAAGGAACTGGACAGATTATAGATATATTTTTTGGGATAGATCTACATGGATTTGCTAATACATTAAATATAGTATGTGAGAGAAAGAGGAGTGAAGGGCTCAGATTTTTGTCGTGAGGAACTTGGAAGGATGTGGTGATTGTCAACTGAGAGTATTTTTTTAAAGCAGGTTGTTTCTGTTGTGGTTTTGTTGGTGGTGGTAGGGAACAGCTATACTCAGTATTTTACATATTAAATTTCAGATGCCTTTAGATATATCCAAGCCTGGATATATACATTTAAGTGCAAAGGTCTAAGCTTGAGATGTGAATTCGGAAGAGAATATAGTATGCAAAGCCATGAGACTGGTTATAATGACTAGGGTGTAGATAAAGAGATCTAAGGACTGAGAAGAATCTCAAAGATGCCTTAATATTAAGATACCAAAAAGCAAAAGTGGAACAAGTAGACTAAAAAAGTGGAGGATCATGATTTGCAATGGTCCGATGATCTCCTGTACCACCCAGAAGCCAAATAAATTATAAATCAACATCTTGGAGGAATTGCTGAGTAGCACAGTTGGAGTCAACACGTTAGGAAGGAGAGGAGCTGTCCTGGATGCAACTAAAACATGAAAATAGGAGTCGTTTTGCTCACATCACCCTCAGTGACTCACTGGGGAGGAATTTATGTATCCTTCTGTACAACTTTAAGCTCCATGGGTTTAGAAGTTTTTGTTCCCTACTCTTACCAGGAGGCAAAATAAAAGTCCCAATAAAAATCAAAACTATAAACCAGGCGCAGTGGTTCACGAGTGTAATCCCAGCACTTTGGGAGGCCGAGATGGGTGGATCACGAGGTCAGGAGATCGAGACCATCCTGGCTGGCACAGTGAAACCCTGTCTCTACTAAACAAAATACAAAAATTAGCCGGGTGTGGTGGCAGGCACCTGTAGTCCCAGCTGCTCAGGAAACTGAGGCAGGAGAATGGCATGAACCCGGGAGACAGAGCTTGCAGTGAGCCCAGATCACGCTATTGCACTCCAGCCTGGGTTACAGAGCGAGACTGTCTCAAAAAAAAAACAACAACAACAACAACAACAACAAAAAAATCAAAACTATAGTTTTAACTTTGGGTCATTGTGCCAACAGATAATGAAAGGATTCATCGTGACATCAAGCAGCTTGAAAATCAGGAGAGTATGGTGTTATAATTCAGTTGAAGGCAGTGGTCCAATAAGGAGGAAGTTACCAATTATGAAATGCTTACTTAACATCAGAGAATATGGACTGAAAGTTGACCTTGGACTTAGTGAAATGGAAGAAACTGGGGACCTCGATAGAAGTAATTTCAATGGAGTGTTAGAGAGGAAACATAGTTGAAGTGGGTTCATGAAATGGTGAGAGAAAGGAAGAATCCAACAATGAATGTGCACAACATTTTAGAAGAGTGCTGAAGAGAGTAAATAAATAGGTTTCTAGAGGGAAGCAATGAGGCTCTGGTGGGAGAGAGGGGATCAAAATGGTAAAAGAATGTGAAAGAGATAGATCATGTAAAAATGGGAAAAAATGATGAGAGAGAAAGAAGAGATTACCTGGAGCAGTGTTTTTAGGTAGGCAAGAAGCAATGGGACGTCCTGTGCCAATGCAAAGTTTGACCTTAGGAGCACAGATAGTTTATCCACAGTAACAGGAGGAAAGGCAGAGAAATATGAGCACAGATAAAGGCAGTGACATACATTTGGTGAGAATTTAAGCTAGTTCTGCTCTAAATTTTCAGTGAAATAGAAGGTAAGGTCATCAACAAAGAATGAGAGTGGATTGGGGTTGTTTGGGTTTGAAGACAGCCAGCACTCAGGCCAAGGACATTGGAGGCATTTTTGACTCCTCTTCACTCAGATTTTCAGTTCTTCATGAAATTCTGAGCCAAAATACACTTAAAATCCAACCATTTTTTTACCCACATATACCACGACCTCACTGGTTCAAGCTACATCATTCTTCTCCTGGATTATTCCAATAGCCTCCTACTTGGTGTCCTTGCTTTCACAATTGGTCCCTCTATTGCTTATTGATAAAACAAACCAAATAGAGCATTTAAGCATATGTCAGATCAAATCATTCCTGTGTTCAAAGCCTCCAATGCTTTCCCTTCATACTCAGAGCATGAACCAAATCTTTGCAATGGGCTTACAGGGACCTCCATGGTTTCAGCCCCTGCTCCCTGTAAGACATCACCCCTGATTACTGTCCCCCTTGCTGACTGGACACTTAATGTTTTGGAACATGTATAATGTGTTTCTTCCTTAGGGCCTTTACACTGACCCACTGCCTAAAAGCACTTCCCACAGATGTGGACATAACTAGGTGCCTGATCTAACTATTAAATTTGGAAATAGTTTCCTCCAAACAAACATATATTTCATTTCCACGTCCTTACTTAATGTTTTTATAGTACTTAAATCTTTCTGGAATATTATATAATTTAGTTATTTTTAATTTGTCTTCCTATGCTAGAATATAAGCTCCATAAAGGCCACAGTAATTATCTGTCTTGAATGAATGGGAGAGATAGTGAATAGATTAAGGAAATAAATACAATATGATTAATGCAGCATTGAAGGCACATTTGAAAATGGAAATCACACATTTACCTTCCACCATGGGATAGAAATCACACATTTACCTTCCAACATGGGATGTGTTGGAAGGAACAGTTCAAAAAGGGGCTTGGGATTGTTGAAGGGATGAAGGAAGGTTGAGACAACTTCAAACCTTGCAGCAATAACAATAAACAATCAGCTTACAACTTAATTGCCTCACAAGGCATGTGGGTCCAGTTAGCATCTGCATTTTCTCTTTACTATATATCTGAGGTATATAGGTCTGTGGCTAGCGTTAAATTGCTTCTGAAGATAGCTTATTGGTTTGAGATAGTGGTAAATTTTTAGCCTTTCTGGAACTCCTTTCTAAGTTCACCTGCCTCTGGGTAAAATTAGGTGTTCCCAAATATTTAGCCAGAGCAGAAAGTTTCACAGACTCTAACACTGGAATAATCCAAGAAGAAAATTATCGATTGATCTTAGAATAACTGTTTGCCAGTTTGTGTACTTTGTTTGCATGCATGCGTGTGTGTGTGTGTGTGTGTGTGTGTGTGTGTGTTGTGGGGAGGCAGGTGATATATGCTCCATCTGTGGAAACACTGCAGAGCACAGGGAGTGGCTCCCCTGATAAAACATGAGAAGTTTCTATGCACATGATCCTCTTCCTTGTCTTCAAGCATATGGGATGACTCTAGGATATCACTATTGTCCGTCCTTAATTATATTCAAGAGTTTGATTTTGAACACATATAGAATGAGGAGACGATAGTACTTTCAGTGTACAGATTTTAAATAGTTTCTTCCTTTGAGAAAAGAGATCTGTTTCTTTCTCCTTTCCAACTCACTTCTCTCTCCCCTCCCTGCTTGCTTTGTTCCCACCATGATCTCTCTCTCTCTCTCTCTCTCTCTGTCTCACACACACAC
This sequence comes from Macaca nemestrina, assembly GCF_043159975.1. NCBI lineage: Eukaryota > Metazoa > Chordata > Mammalia > Primates > Cercopithecidae > Macaca > Macaca nemestrina. The sequence goes on along the minus strand of NC_092127.1, from coordinate 69,389,099 downwards.
ACACACACTCACAGACACACACACACACAGAGTCTTAATCACAAACTTCATACGTTGCAAATGATTAGAGACTATAGTGAGAGCATTGTGGAATTTTTAACTTTCTTCAAATTCGTGTAACAGGAATGGTATGTGTAATTTCTTCAATCAACAGAAGTGGAAGACTGAGTGTAAACCGATGAAGGTATATATTTGCTAAATACTTGCTTGCCACTTGTTAAACTAAATTTGGTCTGAGGCTGTCCCCATACTTTTAGTTCCTACATAGCCAACTGCAACCTAGCTTAAGAGTATATTATTGTAACGGTAACTCCTAATCAGACCATGTCCATATAAGGCAAATATCTCATCACGCCATGCACAAATAAGGTAAACACCACACAGTGGTGTTTCTGAATGTCATTGGCTGTTTCTGAATGTCGTTTCCATTCTCTGTTTATAAATACCACCTGCCCACAGTGCTTAGTGGAGCTCAGTAAACTCCCAGTTCTGAGGGCTGCCCAATTTATAAATCATTCTTTGCTCAAACTCTGCTCATTTTGTTTTGTATAAGGCTTTTAACACTCTTTTCTACTAGTTTTTTCTTTAACCGAAGGAATTAATTACAGATAAGGTGATTTTCTTTAAGCTTGAAATAATATAGCAGAAAGTCAAATAACCCATTAATTTCTCCAACTTTGGGCACCAGATGATGTAATATGTAATATTTAACTTCATTTAAAATATGAAAAATCTTTTGAAATAATCTATTGTAGTTTAAATAATAAAGGACTAAATAAAATTTTTTAAAAATATAATTACCTTGGGGGATATTATTTTGTACAAAATAGCATGATGTCATTTTTAATCACAGGACAAATTTTTCTCTTGCTGCTTATTTAAGTGCAGAGAAAATTAATTTATCATCCCTTTCATGGCTTTTGTTTTCAGTAATTTGATTTCCGTTACATATTGAGATCAGAGATGCTAAAAGAGATGCCAGTGACATCATTTTTCCATTATAAAACCAACCCAGTGAGGGACTTCTTTCTTTTGTTTTTTTAATCAAGAGAGGATTATTAGTAACAATATTCCTGCACTAAACAGTACACTTCAAAAATAACACATAGAAATACTAAAGAAAAACACAAATCTTAGAAAAAGTTTATGTTAGAATAAATGCCTTTAGTGTGACATTGCCTTTTTATATGAATACAAGTTGAAGAGTTGCCCTCAGGTAGTAGTTTTCCATGTTCAAATATGTGACTGTCCTATCCTGTCCTGAGTTTTTGGAGATTTAAATGTCAACAAACAGCTTTATGCTTTCAGTTTGAGAAGTACTGGCAGGAGCTGATATGGTGTATGAATTTTGCCAAGATATTCTGGGATACTTCCTCTTTTTGTCAGAAATAACATTTGATACAGGAGCCTGATCATGTATAATCGAAATCAGACTCCATTTTGATAGATGAGGCAGAAGTATCCTCTCTATAAATAAAGCAAGATGCTCTCAATATGTGAATTTACAAGAGCTGAGTCTTCTAGCCTCTTACTCTAGCTGAAGAATTTTAATTTATTTCAAAGTCAAGCATAGTATTTATTTCCTTATGAATTGAAGATAAAATAACATTACTTATGAATATTGCTTGCCATGTAGGGGGTATTGTATTGCATATTTAAAATACATTAGATTTTAATGAATTAATATATTTTTACATTGTTTTTTAAGAATTTTCATTTAGAATGTCTTTTGTAAATTTTAAAATTTTAAGATTATATACATGTGAAATAAAGAAATGCAGAAAAAAATTTAGATAAAATCCTTACACAAATTCTCATGCATGTATGTATCATTGGCAGTAGTAGTATCAGAGACCTGAAAATAGCCAGAAAAGTGAAACTTAACCGAGATTCATTTGGGATTTGAAAACTAAAATATGCCATAGGAAGTGCATGTTATCTATTTATAATAACTAAATTTTGCCTGGTTTATTTAATTTATTTAATTTTTAATACATATGAAATTATTAAATCGTGTATTTTCTCTTTATTACTTATTTTTAAAGGATTTATCAGAAAGCTGTTTTTGGTTAAAATGCTAAGAGAAAAGATAAAACAAAATTTCTAAATGAAAAAAGCTAAAAAGAGTTAAACAAAAATTTCCTATTTCACATCTGAATAGTATTTATCTTAATGCTATTTATTTTGGTAAATATAATATTGTATAATAATTATTTTTGAAAGGGCCATGCCTTATGTTGAATTACATGAAAAATTACATGACTTTTGTTTAAGTCAGAGCAACCAAGTTCCAACAATTTCAAAATATTCAACTTTTATGTGTATCAGAGCTTAATTTTTTCTTTTTGTATTTCCATTGCATAGTAGTTTGGGAGTATTGGGAAATCTTTGACTTCTTTGGCTCATGATATTTTTCATGTACAGCATTTTGTAAATTTAAGTTAACTTGTGGCTGAGACCATTTATCCATTTTATGGCAATAGTTGTACCTTATAGGGATTTGCATTAAATAATCTATTATCATTATGTATGATTTGTCCTGAATTTTCTCAAAGGAAATATCTATTGAAAGGGAGAAAAGCAAAAGACAATCTGAAATTTAGGAAAATCTCAAAAAACAAGAAAAAAAAGATTTATTTGATAATGCAGTAAGGTATGCATTTATGGATCTTACTTGTTCCCAAAACAAAAATCTATTTCTGTTGCATGGTAGATTACATTTTTTTAATAGCAATTTTACTGTTTTAAACAACACTTAGAGTCAATCATAGACATTATGAAATGGAAGGCAGATGTAGAGGTCACTATTTAAATAAGTTTTACTTGACCTGTTCCAAACTAATCTGTCTCTATCCTATTTCTAATAATCTCCAGGGATGGATATTTCAGAAAATTTTTTAGTAAAATGTTTCAATGCTTAAGAACCACGAGTACTGAACAATTTCTCTAGTTATTTATTTTATTTTCATATAATTATAAAAAGTAACAAATGTTTATTGATATTTTAAAAGGTGCATAAATTAACAAGGAAGGAGTTAACACCTCTGCTCTCATAATCTTACTGGTAACTTCTGTATAGCTAAAATAATTCTTGTTGGTATCATATTCTTTAGTTCTATACTCAGTGGTAAAAGAAAAATACCTAGGCATGCTTCTCTCTATTATTTGTTTTACAGTTCTCTTCTTTAGTTTTTAATTTCTTATCTTTTGGTATCATAATTCTTTTTTTTTTTGTAACCTTTCTAAATTCTTCATATCTCTAAGTTGTGAAACCCCAACTAAATAAAATATCTTATTAGTATTATTGTTAATAATGATTCTATATGTTTTTACTTTGGACCTTTGTTATTCCCTTGTAGTACATTAAACTTTTGGGGGTTATATTAATCCTTTTAAACCATCAGAATATTAATTAATGCATTGTATTAGGCTTTGAAGCATACTGGAAATAATTTGACAACATAATAAAGGGAGTGGTAAACCTAAATATATCTCTATTTGAAATTCCATAGTTTGCTAACATGTAATTACTATGTGAATACCTTATAATAATCCTCCTTGGAGGCTGAGATTATGGTTATATGCAGGGGAGAAGGGGGATGGAAAATAGATGGTTTATTGTTCTGAAACCTAGGTAGGTGGATCTATTAACACTGAGAACACTTTTGGAAAAATAAAACAAAAATTATATGTGAGAGACTCAAGAATACCTCAGGGAAATTAACACAAAGCAATAATTTATGTATTGATTCACTTAGCAAATATTAATTGAATGACTACTATAATGCTGTCACCATAGATAGAAAAATTAATGATATGTTCCCTTCCCTGATATGTTCCCTTCCCTGGGAGAATCTCACGTTTTGATAGAAAAGACTGAAATATATTAGTACAATATGAGCAGATGGAAGTACAAAGTGTAATGGGAGAACAAACTGGGGTGTCTGGGAAGACTTCATAGATGAGGCATCATTTGCATTCCCTCCTAAAGAATGAGTAACTCTTCATCAGGTAGGTGTATGAGAGGACAATTGTCTGTGCTTGGGATATCAGATGTATGCAAGTGGTGAGAGTAAGAAGTAAGAAACCTTATTTTTATGTGTGTGAAAAAAAATTCATTTATAAAGAAAAAGCAAATTTCTGAGTAATGTTCTTCATAAAACTGTTGTATAGATAAGGCCAAAATTTTATTATGTTTTTTTTTTCTGAATTTCCTGAATTTTCTTATTTCCAAGTTCTTTTGTCTATCTTTAATTTTTCTGAAGCGAAGTCTTAAATTATTATACTCATCAAATGGGTGCACTATAATGGAAAGCAAGAGATTTAACATTGTTTATAACAAATTTTCCACTCTGTGTTTCTTGTTCTTGGCTTTGTATTCCATAAAATGGGTAAAATATACTATCTTGTTACTATTTTGTTAATATTGTTAATATGTTGCCCAACAAAAATATTGTAAATGTTTAACTATACCTGTAAGAAGACATTGCTTCAAATATTAGAATGGTGAAAAATATCTAGGCTATCTAGTTTTCTTGATATTCTGAATTGAATATTGAGAGCAACTATGATTTTGAGAACTAAAGTGGAAATGTTTTTAATTATCTTGGGGAGTAGTTTCGGGAGTAATGAAATGTGATCTTCACAGCCCTGCATAAGAGAATGTTTACCCTACCAAGAAGAAAGAGAGAGAGAGAGAGAGAGAGAGAGGGAGAGAGAGAGAGAGGAGAGAGAGCTGGATTTTTCCCGAAGAAAAACATCTTAAATATACCAGAGATACATTCAAGTGTAGACAAGGATAACTCAAGAAACATAAAATGAATCACATGTAAGAACTGTGGAGAGCTGTGCTCCATTCCTACTTCCTTCTTAGAAGTCATTCCAGATCCTAATTAAAACTGGTTTTTATTATTATTTAAATGTTCCACAGGGAAAGGCTTGTCACCTTTTAAAAATACTTTTTCAGAACAAAGTGCCTCAATGTCATGGCATAAGGATACATGCAGGAAAAGACAAATGAGCTTTGGCAATGTTTTCCCACATGGATAAATCCAGAAGGAGAAGCTAATAAATCAGGAAGGGTCATTGCCTTGAAAAGGAACATTGTCCACTCCTGAATATTTCAGACTTACATAAATGGGCTCCTCAAGATTCATTTTACCTTTCATCATTTCTACATCAAAGCAGGAGGGGGGAACTAAAGGGTAAGCTAAGGCTAACACTAAAACAAACATATGTTTAAATAATTTCAAAATCAGAAAAAAATTATCTATTTTCATAACAATCTGCAAATCTAAAAGAAACTAAGCATTTTTAAATTGGGAGAAATGGATAAATATTTGGTCAATGGTCTATGAAAACCGGAGAAGAAATGATCAGATCAGTATAAGAAGCAGTCATTTGTTTTAAATTTTTAATTTTTCCTTTTAAGAAAATTTCTTCAAGATGCTTAGTCATAATTTTATTTAATAAAACTAAAAGTAAAAATGATTCTAATATCCTATATAAACAAGCATGCTTTCCAGATAGAGTTTATTTTAAATCTTGAGTGATTGAGGCAATTATAATGCTTATCTCAAATTTAATTACAGTATTATTTGGATAAATAATAGTTGATATGGAATATTTAATATATTCTTTATCTCCTTCTGCATGTATTTCCTTCTTGAATTTTGAACTATTACCTTAAAAATATATAAATATGTAATTTAGATTCTGTTTATCAATAGTTATTCTCTAAAGAATAACTTATAATTATCAATATCCCAATTTTATTTCCTTCTCTAGATATTAGAAAATAATTAAAATTTCATTCTTTATATTTAGCTATGTGTCTCATATAGAGTAATTATAAAAAATGGACTGTACATCACACACAAGATGGTGCTTAACCTGTTTTCATTTTTCTTTTTGTGTCTTTTGCTCCAAATAAAAGATACATCTCAATATTACAGCCTAACACCATATAAAAATTACCTGCCTTGACATTATTAATCAGTTTCTCTAAGTTTTCATCATAGAACTAAGAGTTGTTTTAATTAATTACTGTAAAGGACATTCCTATTTTTTCTTATGTTTTGTTATCTACTTACTGTTCCTTTTAGGACTAGCTTGAGGTAGTTATTTCAGTTTTTTACAGTAGGTACTAATGAGGTCATAAGTTCAAACTACATATGAGCATATAAAAGTCATGGCATGCAAACCTGGCCACCTGCTTTGTGAATATTTCATGTTAATTCCAGTGGCAATAGGGTTAAGGGTAGGAACAGTGCAGCAAAATGTACCCCACTACTGGAAAAACTCATGTATATTCCCTACAGCATGAGACATATAGACACGAACAGTGGTTCAGAACGATAGACACTGAAGAGGATCAACCCATTCCTTCCTAACTCATTGTGTATGTCTTAGTTAATTTTGGGCTGCTATAGCAGAACACCTGAGCCTAGGTAATTTATAATGAAAAGAACATATTGGTGTATCGTTCTGGAGGTTGGGAAGTCCAATATCAAGGTACTGGCATCTTGCAAGGACCTTCTTGTAGCATCAGTACATGGCAGAAGACATCACATGACAAGGCAAACAGAGGCAGAGAGGAAGAGAGAGAGAGAGAGAAAGATAACGGGGTCAAACTCACCCTTTTACAAGGAATCTACTCCTGCAATAAGAGCATTATTTACTCATCAAGGTGGAGCCCTAATCCCCTAATCCCCTCTGAAAGAGGCCCCTCTTAATACTATTACAATGGCAATTGAATTTCAACAAGAAATTTGGAGGAGACAAACATTCAAACCATAGCAATATGTGATAGCTCATTAATCAGATGATTAAAGGACTTGATAATGCCAACTTTTAAAAATCTTTATTTTATTGTAATCCATAGCATATATAAGGAGTAAAAACAAAAATGTGTGAATTAGTGAATAATTATAATGTGAACTCTCATGGAATTCCTTCCTTTTTCTTCAGCAATTAGGAGCTAGAATATGACTAGTACCCCAGAAGCCATAGGATCATTGATCATAATAACCTGCCTCTGGAAGTAACTTCTATCCTTATGTGATAATGGTTCCTCTGCTTTTCTTCATAATTTTGCCACATATACTTGTTTGCCATAAATAATGTGGTTTTGTTTTAATACAATTGTAAGCTATATAAATAGAATCATACTGTATGCCTGAATTATGGTTTATTTGGCTCAACATTATATTTACGAGAGCCACACTGTGTGTAGCTATATCCTATATACATTCAATTTACTTTCATTGCTTTGTGAATATGCTTCATTTAAAAAAATCCATTTTATTACAGGTGGAGCCACTATGAATAATGCTGCTATGAACATTCTTGTATATATATCCAGACACACATGTGCATTATAATATAAAGAAATGGAGTTTTAGAGTTATAGAATATGTTCATATAGCTAGTAAATGGCCCTTCAGATTTGCTACCATATTTATTAGACTCCCCTACTACCCAACTCTACCCTACCCATAAAACTAATTTTACATGAGTATATATAAAAATAAACTGTAAATACTGTCCTACAATCTGTGTATTTTTACTTGATAATAATTAAATACATTCTTAATAATAAAATAATATACAAGATTTATTATATCCATACATGGATCCAATAAATGTTATTTGGCAATTATCTACTGTGTATTTCCGGCTTTAAAAAATGATTTGCTATTATAAATGTGAAATATAAGTAAAATGTTTTCTCCATATTAAAAAAAAATTCCTAGATGTAAAATTGATGGGTTAAAGATAAAACATTTTTAAAGTGTTCAGAAAAATTAGCACAATTTATTCAACAATAGTTTATAAAATTACCTATTTTCTTGAAAAGGTCACCAATTTTAGTATTAAATATAAATATTTTATACTTATCAAATTTATAATTGAAAAATATTATATTCAGCATTTATCTAGTAATAATGAGACTAAATAATTTTTTGAAAATGTATTTTTTCCAGTATGTCATTTATCTTTCAATGTGTTAATATTTTTTGTGGTTTTTAAAATATTGAAATATTTTTTGTGGTTTTTAAAAATTATCTAATGGTTTAAAATTTATGTAGAAAACCATTTATTTTCCTTCATGATCTTTGCTTTCGGCATGTAATCCCTAAGATTATATGACTATTTACCCATTTTTTTTTAGTAATTTTGAAATCTGTTATTCTCAGGATTCTACATTACAAAACTTAGTAGGGCTTGATTCTCATAATACCATATTCATTGCTTTCAACTATTACTCTATCTGGAAACTATATTAATGTATAGTGAGTATTTTGCTATTTAATTTTTTCAAGTGGTTAAACGCTTGTCCAAATACCAATAGTTAAATAGTTATTTTCACTATAGATATATGATCTTATATACTAAGTTTGTCTCTGAATCTTTTATGTTCTTCATTGATTTATTTATTCCTGAGTCAGGAATATATATTAACCTCTAGTTGGAAAACTTTCCTTAATTTTATTCTTTTTCAGCATTTCTTTTTATTAGTGATTCTTTAACATAAATTTTAGAGTCAATTGTCAATCTCCAAAATATTATTTCATAGTATTTCAATTGGTAATACATTAAATTTGCAGGTACACTTTAAAAAATTTACAGGTTTACAATTACAATGTTGAATTTTCTCAACCAGGAACATTATTAGTCTTTTTGGTTATTCAAGTATCATAATTCTTGACACTGAACATTTTATTAAAAGTATCAGTAAGATTTAGAAAACATACTTAAGTCTTTAAGTATATTCTGAATAAAAATGAAGCTAACCATATGCTGTCTTTTATTTTGATTTGGCATAAACAAAATGATGAGAGGAGAAATTTCAAACTAAATATATTAAATATATTTTATTCCTGCCGGTGTGTTTTTCAGCAAAATCCTACTACAAAGTAAGCTTTTATAGATAATCCTTTAAATACTGTGTGGTAAAGCCACATAGAACAAAACATTAAGAAATAAATGTGCTCTACCAAATCATTGATAAATAAATTATTGATCTAATTGCAAATACTGTAATAAAGGAAAATAGATGCATGGGACTCACTCTAATTTCCTAAAGATTAAAGATTAGAAACCGCTAAAGAGACAAGATCAGCCAATGCTCCATTATATCCAGCTGGTTTGCCTTCATGTGTAATGTCAGAATAGGGTAATGAGTGATATACAAATATACCCAAACACATAAAAAAAAAGCAAGCCTCAGCAGAAGCACAGATATCAGGAAAAGACTGCCAAGGTTTCAAGTATTGAAATGATTAAGTCAGAGTATGCAACAACTATGTTAACATGTTTAAAGAAGGAAAACACAGAGAATAAGAAACATTCATCTAGGGCATTAAAAAAAACAACCAGGAATATTAAGGGTAAAAATATTAACAACGCAAATTAAAGAGAAGTCAGTGGAAGTATAGCATTCAGACGGAAATGTGCAGAGTTTCATTTTGGACATGAAAACACATGAAGATGTCTATTATACATCCAGGTATAGATGTTAAGTATTTTGTGACTCTATGAATATGGAGTTCACCTGAGAGGTCCAAACTACAGCCGCTAATTTGGGAGTCAATGTGGCGGTCTGTTTCTTTTCATATACAATTAGGGTCTCAGTGCATAGTAGTAGTGGGAAGGAAGAGATTTGTTTCCTCTGTGTCTTGTGTTTTCCAGACAGTTAACTTAGAAAGAAAGAAAGGCATGGGTATTTGGGAGTATAAGGAAAATAATGATGGATATAACCTGGTGAATTAGTAGAAGAACTGTGGAAAGTCCTGTGCCTTGTCTTCAAATACACTGTGAAGACTTGATGCTTGGAGCTGTAGCCATCTTGAGACAACAAGGAGAAAACCAGAGAACTGGGAAATCCATCCTTGTATTTTTGAACAGTGGAATTAATAACAATGGGTGCTAACTTTTAGCATTCTTGTTTTGTGAGAAAAAGAGTCCCTTAATTTGAAAGTCAGGTTGGTTTAATTTCTCATTACTTGCAATCTAAGAAAATCCTAACTACAAAAGACATGAAGGATGGAGCATAAAAAATATGGCAACTCTTACACCAAAACTAATCCTCACATTAATGGTAACCTTAGCTGTAGCCATAGCTAATTTAATTGTAATGTTCATATGAAAATAAAATTACAAAAAATAGTTTCCATAAAAAGTCTTTTTAAAAATTGGGCATCTAGCCATACCAGATATATATTAAAAAGTTAAGGATCTTTTAAAATTCACACTGTGTGGTATTGTCACACAAATAGGCAGTTTGATCAGTGGTGCAGAAAGAAACTCCAGAAGTCATCTCAACTTCATATGGAAATTTAGTTTTTTGTGAAAGTAACATCTTCAATCAGAGGAAAAATGTTACCGTTTAATAAATGATGTTGGGACAATTGGATGGCTAATTATTAATAAAAAGAGTTGAAACTGGATCTGTACCAGAAGAAAATTTAGACCATCAAGACAAAGGAAGAACAGAAATGGTATATATCTGTGTAAATATAATAGATTGGTCCTGTTCTTTAAAATATGTCCGATGGTTGAAATAAAAAATATAACAACTTAGGCGAATCTCAAAGGCTGCATGCAGGGTGAAAGAAGCCAGCCTCATCTTGTATGACATTCTTTTTTTTTGTCTTATTTTTCTTCTTTTTGAGACAGAGTCTCGGTCTATTGCCCAGGCTGGAGTGCAGTTATGTGACCTCGGCTGACTGCAACCTCTGCCTCCTGGGTTCAAGCGATTCTCCTGTCTCAGCCTCTAAGTAGCTGGGATTACAGGCATGTGCCACTGCACCTGGCTAATTTTGGTATTTTTAGTAGAGATGGGGTTTTGCCATGTTGGCCAGGCTGATCTTGAACTGCTGACCTCAGGTGATCCACCTGCCTCGGCCTCCCAAAGTGCTGGGATTACAGGTGTGAGCCACCATGCCCGGCCATGTATCACATTCTTAAAAAGACACTTGTAATCTCTTCTGTGATTCCTTCTACCCCCAATCTAATGTAACCATCACCTTCATGCCTGTCATATCACCTGGTTTTATCTGACTCATAGTGTCATAGCAATTATTACAATATAAGTCATCTTGTTTATAGACTTGTTTTACTTGTTGTCTGTCTCCTCCTCTGCCCACATCTGTTTGTCCAGTGAATTTGCTGATTTTACTTGTCACTGTATTCTTAGTGGTTAGAATAACAGCTAATACATATAGACATTCAATTGCTTTATCTCTCTCTCTACATATATATATATATTTATATATTATATATTTATTGTATTTATTTTTAGATAGAGTCTCACTCTGTCGCCCAGGCTGGAGTGCAGTGGCACGATCTCAGCTTACTGCAAACTCCGTCTCTTGGCCTCAAGCAGTTCTCCTGCCTCAGCCTCCCGAATAGCTGCGACTAATGGCATGCACCACCATGCCTGGCTAATTTTTATAATATTTGTAAAAATGGAGTCTCACTGTGTTGGCCAGGCTGGTCTCAAACGCCTGACCTCCAGTGATCTGCCTGCTTCTGCTTCCCAAAGTGCTGGGATTACAGGCATGAGCCACCTCACTCAGCTAAGTATATATTTTTAATGGCTGAATTAGTTAATATTTTAGGAAACCCAATACTAATACATTCATACTGAATGAATTGGAATGTAGTGTCTTAATAGCTATATTAGTTTTCTAGGACTGCCATAACAAAATCCTATAGATAAGGTGGTTTGAGCAAACGAAATGTATTTTCTCACTGTCCTGGAGGTTGAAAGGCTAAGACTGATGTATCAGTAGGTTTCATTTCTCTGAGATGTCTCTCCTTCTTGATGGTGGCCACCTTCTTGCTTTCATGGTTACTTCCCATTGCATATGCACAACTGGCGTCTCTCTGTGTGTTCAATTTCTTCTTCATATAAGGACACAATCAGATTTGATTATGCCTACCCTAAAGGCTTCATTTTGACTTAATCACCTCTTTAAATGCTCTATCTCCAAATATAGTCACATTTTGAGCTACTAGGAATTAAGACTTCAACACAGAAATTCTGTGGAGACATAATTCAGCCCATAACAATAACCGTCTTAGCTTGTTTTGTGCTGCTATAACAAAAAATACCAGAGAGTACGCAATTTATAAAGAACAGAAATTTATTTATCACAGTTCAGGAGACTGGGAAGTCCAAGATCAGGGCACCAGCAGGCTCAACTGTCTGGACAGGACTGCTTTCTGTTTCCAAGATGGAGCTTTGGTATCCTTTGCATGGGAGGAACACTGCATGCTCACATAGCAGAGGCACAGAAGGGCCAAAAGGGACAAACTCTCTCCATCAAGCCCTTTATAAAAGTTGCATAATCCCATTCATGAGGGCTCTGACTTAATCAGCTTTCAAAGTCCACACCTCCCAATACTGTTGCATTGGGGATTAAATTTTAACATGAATTTTGGAGGGAACAAAAATAATCAAACCATATTCATAGCTATTATATTTTTAGTGCTTGTTAGATTTACAGATGTTGTAGTAGCCCTTTTCAGGTATTCCTTTATGTAAGCTTTGTAACAATTTCATGAGAAAATTACCATTTTTATATTGGATCTATAGATGAGGGAAAGAACCACAAGGAGGTGAGAATCGTTTGCCCAAAGTCACATATACTAAGTGGTGAGCCCATAAGATAAAATCAGAAAGTTTGAGCTTAGAGCTCTTACCAAGATGTTACTTTCCTTCCTTTAATCCTAGAAGCAAGGATATCAACTGAGACTCTGTTTTTAAGTCCTCCAGACTTGAAATGAAAAGGTCTAGAATTTAGGTAGAAAAGGAAGGAACATATTTAAAACACATGACAAGGTTTGATGACAGGTTAAAATTTTGATGACAGGTTAAAATTATGTTTCCTGATTGAAAGTCAACCCGTAATTCACATTTTTGTGTTTTTAAATTTGGAGTGCATTTTAATATTGGGTTATATTTCTTTGCTGATGTATCTCACAATCGAAAGTCTTTGGTATTACATATGAGATTAGATTAAGATCACGAGGAGGATAGAGAAAGAAGGAAAGATTAAAGATTGAGAGGAGTTGAAGACTTAAGATTGACAGAATCATGAAGGAGAGTAAGATAGTAATCAATGCTTCAGCCACCTCAATGAGCTAACTTATTGTCCTTTTGGCCTTCTATACTCACCAGCTGGTCCACAGGGATTAAAACCACATATAAACTAGTTCATGTCCATTTTTTTTTCTGTATGTAAAAGTTCAAAGTATATTACAAAGCATACATTTGTGAAATAGCTATAATGATTCCTTTCCTCCTATCTTTGATACCTAGGAACATTCATTTGTTCTCAATCTTACATAACTACAGCATAGCATAAGAGGAGTTATGCTAACATTTCTCAAAGAGGACATTATTCCCAAGTCATCCCCCAATACAGCCAGTTCTCTTTGAAGTAATTAAGATTTTTTACATTGATAGGTTTTGTCTTTCCCTGTCTGATTGCTCTCTTGCTGGGCATTAAACATTTTTGTATTAACTTTACTTAAGGCTTACTACTCCCTGACAATTACTGGGCTATTCTTATCTCCTAGGTGAAACTCCTGAAATACCATTGCATTTAGGTCCAAGGATTAACTGACCATTTCTTTTACTTTCCCAGAAATCTGGTTGGAACTTGTGACCTGATGAAATAATTATAATTATTTTTTACAAAATAATAATAAAAATTCTCATGCATTTTTTCACAGCCACAGAGTCAAGATCAAATACTATGAGCTTTAAAAGTTTAAAAGTTCTATAAATTATGCTGAGCAAATACCCTTGTTTAAAAATAAGGGCAAAGAAAGTTTTCAAAATGACAGTTGAAGGGTAAGAGGTGCAATAAGATTTAATTTTCCTTGAGATATGTAAGAGGAAAGTTAATAATTTAGGGGAAAGCATTAAATGCATTAAGGGAGAAAAGGTAGAATTTAAAGAAACATCTCCCACATTTAAAGGATTTCAGGAGAAGAAAACTAATTGAATGTTTATAAGAATGGCTAAAAACATTAATTCTAAACTACCAAAGAATGTTTTTCAAAGTTCATAACATGAGCTAAACTTCGCTGTTCAGAGTCTATATTCTGGCTAATGGGATAATTAAAATGTCAACCCAAAATGAATATATTTCAATTACAGCCATGCCCTATGCAATTAAAAATGCCTCACAGAAAAATAAACTTATTATTATTATGGGGAAATTTTTATTAGTTAAGGAATGCATTATCAGAGTTGATTGAGGTGATGTGGTAATGTCACCTTAATTCTCATAAATCAAACAAGGAATCCAGAATGTGAACTTTTAAAAACATTTTAAAATTTTCAGCCTGAAGGAAAATAGATAAAGGCATATTCTATTGCTTTAGCAATCTTAGAATAGTAATTACCCTCCCAATAGGTGAGTGAGCAGGAACATTTGGCAGACCACAGGAGTTTAATGCCTATAAAATGGCCTTTCTTAAGTTTAATAGCAGATGTGTAGTGTTGGTTACCTCATTTTCACTCTCATTAAGTAGAAAGTATGGCAACATGTAGATGATTGGAAACTAGTCTCCAGATTTTTCTTTCCTTTTCCTCAGTACATTTATAGATAATATCCATTAAATTTTTAGTTAGTACTTACATATAATATAGGAAGAACAGAAATATTAAATAAAAACATGCATATATTGATTCAAGCTGGATTTTTATTTCGATATGATGGGCAAAATGTAACTGTTATTTCAATCATATTTTTAAGGCAGCTGTTAAGCTTGCATCCGAAAAAAATTATGATGTAAATTATGTTGCAAGACAAGTAAGGACTGGCCAGTAAGTATTACCACAACTTTCTCAGTTGTTTAGGTGAAAACCTAGGAGCCATCCTTGATTTGTTTCCTTCATTCAAATCCAACATTCAGTCCGTCAAGTCCTGTTCACTCTGTCTTAGAAATATAACTCTCAACTGATCTCTACTGACCACTTCCTCTAGAGTCCAGAGTCTTCCGTGTGGCTTGCAAAGCCTCTGTGATCTGGAGTTTGCATTCCTCTGACTTCATCCCTTCCTCTCTAGCCACACTGGCTAGTTTCTTCTGTCCTCAGGGGTTTGTGCTTACTATTTTCCTGCCTGGAATATTTCTCCCAGACCTTCCCATGCCTACCATTTTACTTCATTCAGGGAAGTCTTTGCTTTCTGGCTCTTGCTGTGCTGAAAACTCTCTGACCCTGGAATTCGGATTCGGATGCCTCACAGCATTACCACCAGGGCCTATCTGACCATCCTATTTTATACTGCCTGGTCCTGCCAGGACTACCACTTCAGGTCTCCTAGGTCACCTTCTACTTCTTGCTATAGCGCACAACACCTTTTAACATATTACAAAACCAAATTAGCTTTCATATTTCTTGTTTATTGTCTTCCTCTGCCACAATGCAAGCTCTATGAAGCAAAGATGTATTGGTGTCTTATTTTTAGTTATTGTTGTTCACTTTTGGGTCCCAAATGCCTAGAACAAAGCCTGGAATATAGTAGCCCTTTAATAAATGATTCCTGAATAAATAAATGGATTTATTTGTCTTAGATGTATAATGGTCTATCAGAAACATCATTTAGGTTTAAAGAAGAAATTTCAAAATTAAGATGAATAGGAGTCAAGACAATATTTTCATAATAGTTTAAAATTTAGTATTGGAAAATAGCAAAATTGCCCTTCATAATGTGGGTGGGTCTCATCTAATCAGGCAAAGGTTTGAATAGAACAAAAGACTGACCCGACTGATGAAGAAGAAATTCTGCAGCAGATGGGCTCCAGACTTGAACTGCAACATCTGTTCTTTCTGGGTCTCTGGCTGATAGCCGTCAGACTTGAACTACAAATTTTGAATTTGCCAGTCTCCATAATCATATGAGCCAATTCATTAAAACAAATCTCTCTCTGTATATACACACACATCCTATTGGGTCGGTTTCTCTGGGAAACTCTGGCTAATACACCTTTCAATGACCCATCATCATTAAAATGATGATGATGATGATGATAACATTGGTAAGGATAACAGGCATTTAATGAGGATTTACTGCATGGCTGACACTATTTTAATATTTTGTGTGTTTTAAATCATTTAACACTTCCATAAGGTATGAATAATTATTTTCTTTTTTCAAATAAGGTAACTGGGACAAGAGAATATTAAAGGATTTGCCCCAAGCCCCACAGCTAATAGAAGGTGGAGTTGGGATGTAAACCTTCATGGTCAAGTGCACTTAAGCCCTAGTAAATGAATAAAATGCCAAATCACTGTCTTTAATATTTTTTTCTACAGAGTCATGTTACATATTTTAGTTTAAAGCTTCAGGTAAGTGAACTTTTTCAAGACAAAAAAAAATATGTTTATCTTCAGAGCTCTGTAGAAATCCTTTGAACATTTTATTGGCATATGTTTTAAATAGCTGTACTGCAAAGGAACTTCCTTTGTTTATTTCTAACTTGTGACTTCTGTCCTTCTCCTTAAGCGGCTGCTGACCTTTATCTTTTCTTCAAGCTGTAAAAAAAGCAAGTGATACTCTAAATTAACCCCAAATTTCCTACTTGGCAGAGCTGTATCAGAGATATTACCCTGATAAAAAGTAAGAAAAAGGTAGATATCTGGGGCATGCTTAATTGAGTCATTTTGGAAACTGTTCAAGAATATATTAACGTTATTTTGAACCTAGGAGGGAAGAGTGAGGTGGGATATAGAATTAATTTTTACAATTTCTTATCCTGCCTTCAGAGACTATTTATTACTGAGTTATTGTTGAAGTACTTAGCATTAAATGGTGAGTCAGAGTACCTCATCATCAGAATGTCTATTAGAACTATAAGACCATTGACTCCAGAAGCAGAGATACATGTTGGAAAAATTTTATCCTTTTTCTCAAGTTACTTTTTTCATGAAAAATAATTTGAAATAGAATAATTATGCTTTTTGAAACCCATATAGTTGTTTTAAGCTATATACTATAGGAAAATAGTTTATTTTTGACTTCTCCCTAGAAGTAGGGATTAAAGTTTATATTTTACAATAAAATGACTCAATTTTTGTTCATTTACATCTGTTGCAATAGTTATGTAAATTCTACAAATTAATATTGCTTTAAAATACTGTCCAAAATGTAATGTAATTCTTCTTCTTCTTTTTGTCTTTTGGCTTTACTGAAAACAAAAGACATATTACTAAGAAGGAAACAGATGAAAGGTAATTCCACAATTCTTAGCTGAATCCCCAAAGAATACCCTACTCCCTACCTTTGTTTGTTCACATTTTGCAGAGGAAATATTAAGCAATTGTAGTATGCATGTGATTACTTCATATTGGTGGGCAATGCAGGCTTTCAGAAAAGCAACTTGGAATAAAATGAAAAAAGTGGTTTATTTGAAATGTATTAAAGAAGTAGAGAAATATTAGAATGTCAGTGAAAGGGAAATGATCATGCACTGTAAAATTATTAATTTTTCAACACAAAACTACTAATTTTAAGCACTTTCTATTTAGTAGTTGGTGTAAGAAAATTTGTCCAGTAGAGATATGAAATTTGAAACCCAAATTGGACCCTTTGAAAATCGAATCCAAATGTTTATGTGAATATTTGTCTGTGTGTTTTGGGAGAAGTTGTGAAGAATAGTTTCAATCACATGATCTCCATTTTAATTTTATCCACATGATCTCGGATCCTACAGGGACCCCTTAAGAAGAGAGAAGTAGGTTGGTGCAGGTGTCAGAGCAAGATCAAAGGACAACAGGCCATCTTTAAAAAGTAAAACAGGAAAATAACAATCTGGAATCTGGTCTTCAAGTGCTTTGATAATGACACCTACTTCAAGGAAAGCTTTTAGTGAATTTGTGATCCACATAAAATAAACATTCACAAACACATTTTGTATTAAAAAGGATAGTAACCAATTATCCTTCAGGACATTTAAATATTTTTTTAAATCATTATAGTATTAATACTTAAAGAGAGTCATGATGACATCTGTTTTCCAGAGACATAGCTTCTTTATGAGAAATACTACCTGTATGTGAAATTTATCCGTGTAGAAACAAAGTTGAACTAAAACATTTTTTCTGCAAGTTACACTTTATAGGGGAAGCTTATATTATGCAACAAATCAAATTAATGATTGTATAAATTAAAATGTGATAAGTTCAAAGAAAATAAGTAAATTCTGGAAGAGAATATCACAGACAAACCTGATGTAGTATATGGAAGTAAAAGAAAAGATACTTCCCCTGAGATCAGAGGATTGAGCAGGAGTTAACCAGTGATAAGGGAGCAGGAAGAGATTCCTAGATGGGGAGGGAAGTACAACATTCCTTGGAGGGAGGAAACCCAGAAAGATGGCCAGGGTGGTTGGAGAGGAGAGAGGAAAGTGAAAATAGATTGGGAATAAAGCTAGAGAGGTTAGCAAAGACCAGATCATGTAATAGCTCCTCACAGACCATGCCAAAGATATGGGCCATTATTTTAAGAGCAACATAATAATAATTTTTAAAATGTTATAATTGGGCTGTGAAATGGGAGAAGAATTAGAGATGTGATAAGATCAGATTTACGTTTTTGAAAGAGGTAGCTTACCATAGAGAACAGGTTGGTCAGGGACTAGAATAAATTTTGGGAGGCCAGTTACTACAGAAATCTAGGTGAAAGGTGAACATAAATTGATTAGAACAAAGGCAGTGTAGATAGAGAAGTTAATTAAATTTAGAAATGATTAGCATGTAAGTTGCCTGAATTTGGTAATTTCTTTGATGTGAGAGGTGATGGATTGGGAGGTGTCATTCATCTTTGATTTCCAGGTTGGGAGTGGAGCAATTGGATGGATGATGTGGCTGTTCACTTAGATACTGAATACTGTAAGAAGGTTTGTGAGGATAAGAGCATACTTTAGTGTAGGATGTACTGACTGCAGAACCTCTGAGGAATGCACATGGAATATTTTATATGTGGCCAAAGATAATAGCCTGGAATTTAGGAAAGAGTTAATTGTAAAGTATTAAATTAGTGAAACTATGGAAATGGCTGAAATTAGCCTACGGAAAGAGCATAGTGTGGGAAGAGATGGCAAGTAAGAATAAGCCAAGATGGCAACATTTAATGACTGGATTAAGGAGGATGAGATACCGACGGCAAAGGAGAAGGAAGTGCCAAATATGTCGGAAGAAAACCAAGAGAACATGGTTCAGGAAGGATAAAGAAAAGAGTGCTGAAAGAAGTGAGTGTGCAGAAGTATGTAGTGACTGAGGAATCAGTAAGAGCAGGATTTAAAATATTTTTAAAATTTGGGTCAGGCATGGTGGCTCACGCCTGTAATCCTAGCATTTTGGGAGTCTGAGGTGGGTGGATCACTGGAGGTCAGGAGTTCCAGAACAGCCTAGCCAACATGGTGAAAACCCGTCTGTACTAAAAACACAAAACATTAGCCAGGTGTGATGGCATGTGCCTGAAATTCCAGCTACTCAGGAGGCTGAGGCACCAGAATCTCTTGAACCCAGGAGGCAGAGGTTGCAGTAAGCTGAAATTTTGCAACTGCACTCCAGCCTGGGCGACACAGTGAGACTCCCATCTCAAATATATATATATATTTTAATTTAAAAAATTCAAAATTGTTAATCAGTAGAGACATTTTTGTTGGCATATGCCTTTTATCTCTCTCAAGTAAATGTTTAGAAGTAGGATTGCTGGGTCATATGATAAGTGTGTGTTTAACTTTATAAGGTATTGCAAGCTTAGTTTCCACTGAAGCTGTATTAACCATTCCACCAAAAATACACAAGAGTTCCAGGTGCCCCATTTCCTCACAAACACCTAGTACTATCAGTCTTTCTAATTTTTTAATGGCTTTATCGAGGCAATCTTTACTCTCTTAATCAGTTCTCACACTGCTGTAAAGAACTACCTGAGACTGGGTAATGTATGAAGAAAAAAAGTTTAATTGACTCACAGTTCCATAGGCTATACAGGAAGCACGGCTGGGGAGGCCTCAGGAAACTTACACTCATGGCGGAAGGTGAAAGGGAAGCAAGGCATGTCTTCATATGGCCAGCAAGAGAGAGAGGGAGTTGGGAATAGGTGCTACACACTTTTAAACAACCAGATCTCCTGAGAACTCTACCAGAAGAACAGCAAGGGGGAAGTCTACCTTTGTGATTCAATCACC
Source organism: Macaca nemestrina (assembly GCF_043159975.1). Classification (NCBI taxonomy): domain Eukaryota; kingdom Metazoa; phylum Chordata; class Mammalia; order Primates; family Cercopithecidae; genus Macaca; species Macaca nemestrina. The sequence goes on along the minus strand of NC_092127.1, from coordinate 69,368,882 downwards.
TCCCACCAGGCCCCACCTCCAACACTCAGGATCACAATTCAACATGAGATTTGGCTGGGGACACAGATCCAAACCATATCATTGACAGGTAATAAACTGCACATATTAAATTGTACAGTTTGATATATTTTGACATAGGTGACCTGTGGAACCACCGAGAGAGAATACATATTCATCACCTCAAAAATTTCTTTTTTGTGACTCCTTACTCCACTGCTCCCCTACCTCAACCATCTCTGGTGATAACTAATTTTCTTTCTCTCACTACACAATAGTTTGCATCTTATAGCATTCTGAGTAAAAGGATTATACTTAAATGAAAGTATATATATACTTAAATGAAATATATATATTATATATTGGCATATAATATAATTTATGCCAATTCTGTATTACTATGGATAAGAATGTGTACTTAGATTGTAATATTTTACAAACCTGTGTAAAAATTGTGGAGGCCCATATGTGAATTAAACTTTGAAGCATTTTCACATTCTCCATGATTCGCATAATTTTAAGGTAAAATACTTTTACGTGCAATGAATATGTTGTATTTTTTAAAGCAGATACTTCTTGTTATACATTTTGGTCTTCTGCTAGTTTTGGAAATTATAAAGTGAATTATAACAAGTACTCTAGTAATGGAAATTTATACACATCTCAATGTGAAGTGAAAAGGCATTCAAATTTTCTAATGGTTAAATTATATTTAAAGCTCTTGAAATACATTGCAAACTTCACTCCAGAAAGGTTGAACCAATTTACAATTTTAACGAGAGTGCCAGCTTACCTTAACCCTCATTAACCCTGGTTAGCCATTGTTTTTTTAAAAAAAAAAACAAAACAAAACAAAAAAAAAAAACGCTTTATCCATTGTTAAGTACAAGAAAAATATTGGTGGTGAAACATTTTCATATTACATTTTTAAGGAAAAAAGCAGATTTCAAAACAGCATATATGTTATAACCCAATTTCAGAAAATGTTTCTATGAATATATGGTGTGTATGTGTATTAAAAATACACCTATCTAAAAATTTGTATGCGTGTGTGTGTGTGTGTGTGTGTGTGTGAGAGAGAGAGAGTTATGTACAGTGTTTTTGGTGTTATTTCTGGGTGGTGGACAGGTATAAATATGGATAATTTTTAGGCTTATGTATTTATGTTCAAGTACTACTGTAATAAACATGTATTGTTTTAGTAATAATTTGAATTTACCTCTTAAAATGGTTTTAATTAAACATCAACTTTAGCCAGACCATATTATTTTATATAAGAATATAAACCATATTTTGTGTTTGTCTGCTGGCTATATATGTAGGGTCAGAGGAGACATTTGGCTGCTTTATTAAATGGAGAAGAGTAGGTGTGCAGTAAGGAATAACTGTTAAGAAGATAATGATGAAGAAAAGGAGCAGAAAGAATGAATTCAGGAATATTATTTTACAAATCAGCTGGAGAAATTATTCCTCTAAGACCAACTGCAGCTCTTCCAGCAGCCATTGTCTTTCTATTTCAGTGTAACCAGATATTTCACATAGACTCACAAAACACTTTTTTACTGCTTTTTATTTTAGGTTTCACAGTTGTTGTTTTTTCTGTTCTAAAAATGTGTATTATATTAGATTTAACAGGAATAATTTCCTTTGTTAACAATTTCAAAATATGCCATTTTATACTTTAAAAGTTTTATCTTGTTCTTTTTCAATTAAAGATGGTGATGGGGAACCTCTGTCTCATTAGTGTTTGCACTTTGCAGAGCAGTACAAGCTAAATTGTATCAATTAATTTTAAATGGTACAAATTTTAATTAATGTAATTAAAACAGTTTACAAGTCTCAGCTTAAGCTTGTGAAGATGCTTTGACTTGTAGATTTATAAGTTCTTTATAGATGAAAAGATCTTGTATATATTTTAGAAAAGTTCAGATTTTTCTCTTAATTGTAATTAACGTAATAATTTAAAGAGGAACCTCATTCTCATCTTTCATTAAATGTTAATACTGTTTTGGATCATTTGGTGTTATTGAAAAAGGAATCTATTTAAAGTTTGTATATGCCTTGATGTATAATTATCTTAATAAACCTCATAAGATAAAACATAGCTCATTTTCACTACTTATATCAATCCTGTCATAAATTTTTTTACATGTAAAAAGATTAAAAATGGAATTATATTGTCTAAAAGTTAGATTTTCCTTTTATGAATAGAGTAAGTATGAAAGAGTTACAGATTTTTACTTTCCAAAGTTCAAATTGTTTAATAACCTTACAGACAAAAAAAATTAACATTTATTTAGCGTGCTTATTTTCTTTCCAGATTATAACACATGCTCCAATGCCTCAAACAATGATTACATTTTCTGGAGTTAAATGTTTGAACATCCGTAACTAGACTTCACAGGCAAATTTTTCTTAAACATTGCTATGGCTAAACTGCTTAGCCTGTAACACAGAACGTAACCAGGTAGATATTTATTTAATAATTGAATCATGGCTTTGTAGAGGAATAAATTGAAATACAAAGGAATTAACTCATTCCAAATGTCATTCAACTCAAAATGTAATTTTGTAATGTAAAGATTGTAGATGCAAATAGTAATACGTTTCCCCCCCCCACCCCCTTACATCACCAATTTGTCCAGAATACTAAAGGTTGCCCCTTGGTTTCTCCTTCAGCTGAACTTCTGGTCATGTAAGTTGTTACAGATTTCCAGTCCTGGTTTATATCATTTAAATAAATAGTTGGTCTTGATATTAATTTGTCAATAATTGTGTCCTGGTTTATTCTCTGAAGTTCATGTTCTACCACAGGAATATTTCTTATTTATTCGTTCACTCATCATCTGGTTATTCAATAACTATTATTGACTCCCTGTTGTGCCAGACACTACAATAGCAGCGCTGAGCCATACAGCCTCAGTTCTTTCTTTCAAGGTGCTAACAATGTATGAGAGAGAATCCCTCCCTATCTCCTAGCATAGCTTCAGAAATATTTCAAATATGCTTGACTTGGGCAGTTCTTAGTAATTTTCCCTAAACCTTGAATGCCTTCCGTGGTCATCAGAATTCTAAGATAATCTCCAGTGACCCACTCCCTTGTACATCTCAGGCCCTTGAGTTTGAAGTGATGTGTGGATACAGCGGTTATGTTATGCTATATTAAGCAGCTGATTTTAAATAGAGAGTTTATCTTTGGGTCTCGCCTAATTAGGTGAGCCCTTAAAAAGAGTGGGGATTCTTTCTTGTAAAAAAGATTTCAAGCTCCAGAAAGATTCAGTGTCCTACTACTAACTTTGAAGATGGAGGGAGCCACGTAGCCGGGAACTGCTGGACCCTGAAAGTATTAATAGCGTTCTCTGGCTGACAGCCAGAAAGGAAATGACGACCTCAATCGTGTGACTTCAAGACATGGAATTTTGACAAAACCAGGTGGGCAGGAAGAGGACTCCAAGCTCCTGAAGAGAACAAAGCCCAGCCGACATCTCGATTTTAGCTTTGGGGTACCCGGAGCAGGGAACCCAGTCTCACTATGGCCAGACTTCTCATCTACATAATTGTGAGATAATAAAGGGATATTGCGTTACTCTGCTAAATTCATGGCAATGTACTGACTCATTAGAGAACAACACACCTTGGCCAGACCCAGCCTCAGCGTATTGTAGTAAAATTTATCCTACATATTATGTCAGTTATTTGATTGAATTCAGTAGTCTAAAGGACAATTATGAAGAAAAATATTGACAATCTAGTATATAATATCAACTTCTGGAAAATATTCTTTAAGAGATCCAGAGAAAACATAGTTAGGATTTTCAAGAATAGACTTGTCTATGGATATTGACTTCATGAGAAATGGAAAATTCTGTCCATATGAAAGCCAGTAACACCAATTATTTTAAAAAAGAGGCATCTAAACCAAATGTTAACTTTGAGACATTGGTCTTTTAAAAAGAGCGTTTATAAACAATGATAAAAAATATATAAAAGGGAGTATTAATCTAAAATACAAAAAGAAAGTTAAGTACCAGAATAATTTTAGGTTAATAAAAATTAAAAAATAAAAGAGGTAAACTTGTGACCCACATTCAGGCTATTATTTATTTATTTATTCAAAAACACTTCTCTAATTCTGTGCACAATGTTATCTATAAGCCATAAAACTTTATACTTTGTTCATCAGCCTATGCTGATATGTAAGTCATCCAGCTGGCTAAATGAGATGCAAAATAGCCTTACTTCAAATTACAGTGAAAAACTAATTTGCATCTCCCCACTCCTCTTGTTTCTGGATCTTCCTTTTTGTAGGCCAGATTTTTTTCTGTGGCCCAGGCTGGAGTGCAGTGGCACTGTGTCAGCTCACTGCAACCTCTGCTCCCGGGTTCAAGTAATCCTCCTAAATCAGCCTACTGAGTAGCTGGGACTACAGTCATGCACCACCATGCCTGGCAGTTTGTGTGTGTGTGTGTGTGTGTGTGTGTGTGTGTGTGTGTGTGTGTGTTGTTGTTGTTGTTGTTGTTGTTTTCTGTTTGTTTTTGTTTTTGTTTCCTGTAAAGATGGTTCTCCATGTTGCTCAGGCTGGTCTTGAGCTCCTGAGCTCAAGTGATCCACCAGTCTCAGCCTCACAAAGTGCTGGGATTACAGGCATGAGCCACGTGCAAGCCCTATTTTTTTTTTAACCAATCATAACAACTTTTCTTTAACTTTCTATCTGGAAATCTGAAGAAATCCAGTCTCCCTGCTTTAATAACTTCTGATAAAACTCATGGCTTAGGCCTATGAAGCCACTGACACGACTTTATGCCTTGGTTTCATTTGGACCTGTGAATCCTGGTTATTCCAACATACATATACTATTACTTCCTTGTCACTTTTGGTTCCTGTTTAAAATATCAGTTTCCTCTGCTGATACATCTAAATATTCTGGAATTCCTTTCCCTTCCCTTTACAATGTTTGTCCTTTTCAAGAGTGAACAAATGTTAAAACAAGTTCATCCACATTTACTGGATGCTTAGGCTCCATGTGGACAACCTGGCTTCCAGTAGGTGTGATGTGGCTGTGACGTCAGGAGCAGAATATCTTTGCTGGGATAAATGAGTAAGACAGAGTCCGAAAAGGCTACTGAAGATCAGCCTGGAGTCAGTAAACAGTTGTGTAACAGAGAAGGGAAGAGGACAAGGTCAGGGACTGCTGTGTGGACCCACCCTCTTTTTCAGTCTTATTATGGCAGTTGAGCTTCTGAGGAACACAAATCAGGCAAGTGAAAAAACTTACAACTGGGTTGAAAACAATAGGGAGAAGCTTCAGGAAAGAGTAGATACAGCAGAGCTGAGGAAAATGAAGAGAGGTAAAACCTTCAGCAGTGGTAGTACAGATGCACCTGGTCACTGAGCTGGGTCCAGCTCTGATGCTTTTCCAGAAAATCATGACTTGCCAATACATGCCTTTCAATGTGTGCAGTATGGGCTTCTAAATGATTCAAGGGGTGACTGAGGAGAAACCCTATTTCACTTTTTACTTCAGGATTGGATTAGATCTGTTTACTCTGCCTAGGACCTTGTTGTGCATGGTATAAATACTTTCAGGTGGCATAAAATGTATTGGCAGTATTATATTAGTATGTAGCAGACTTAGACCTAGATGAAACTGTCCCAAATACCAGTTTGACTTTTACTAAGCTATCTCAGTTTCCATAATATAATTTTTTGGTAGCTAAAAAAAAGTCCTTGGCCCAATAGACTGGATTTATTTCAAAATGTATTATTGAGCTTTGCTATGAAGAGCTCTTTTGGGTATTGGCCCAGAAATGTGAACAGCAAGGGAGGCAGTATGGAATCATGGTTCACCATAAAACTCTGGAGTCTAATTTTCTAGGTTTGAATCCTTCCTGTGATAGTTAATAGCTGTGTGAATTTCAGCAAGTCCCATAACCCCTCTTGTTCTCAGTTTTCTCATTTGTAAAGTTCAGTTAATAATAGTATGTACCTCATGGGGTCCATGTGCCCATCAAATGAAATATTGTGAGTAAAAGGCTGAGCAACGAGCCTGGCCCATGGAAAGTAACCAGTTATTGACTAATATTATTATTAAGTGCTTGTGGGAGGCACTTTCCTATTTCTCACATGTGATACCCCCACTACATCTTGAGAGCAGTAGTGCTCTGGCATTACTAAATATTTAGTTGAATAGAGACTCTTGATTTCATTAATATACCCAAGTTCTTTTTATGTGCTAAGAGTCTCCATTTAAAATTGATATTCTCTTGCTTTATCAAAATTCTCTTGTGGTGAAGAGTTCATATTCATAAGGGAGAGGGAAAGTTGTTTTTAGCTGTTGGGCCAGTGAGAGAATCCCCAATCCCCCATACCATCTGCCTACAGACATTGAAGTGCAGGTGCCAGAGGTAAAGGAATAGCAAACATTTGGCTTGCAACAATAACAATATTAATATAATTTACTGGCTCAACAACTGACTTCTAGTAAACCTCAGGTGTAAATATTTTTATGTCTCCTAATCCTATGTAAAATTTTGATTCTATATAGCCAATGTTAATAGACCTCTAATTCAAAGGTATTATTTTCCCGATGAGTAGTAACTCAATGAACGTGGTCCTCTATACATTTCAAATGGTGGATGAGAAAATAAAACTAATATTTAATGAATATCTGTTATGTACCATGCACCATACCAAGTGCATTACATCCTGTATCTCAATTAATCTGCAAGAAACTTATTTGATATTTTATGTTAAATCAGTTTTCCGAATGAGAGTATAGTATCCCAATTCACGATGATCCCATGAGCTGTTTTCCACTATGTCCAGGCCTAGTGTAAACTAGGGTGTCTGGTGACCATTAGGTGTCTAGGTTGATTCTAAACTTTTCTTGAGGGCTTCAAATTCATTCTAAAATGTCTTATGTGTTAGATGTTTTACATAGACTAGATTTGCTCAAGGCTTTTCTGCCAGACTAATCTTGTTTTCTAATATATCTGGACCCTTTGGCTTAATATTACACTGGTTATAGGCTTCTTACTAGAGAAATCAAATCATTGTTCTGTTTATGATTCCATGCCCCAGGAGTCAAAGAGTGTCTAGCCAATCTTGAATATTACACAGAAAAATGAGTTAGGCCTAAGGGCGATTATGATCCAAGAGGTAAGAAGGTGAGCATATTTGATGAGGTTATAACTTGGTTGTGAAAAGTTAAATAAAATATTGTTAGGTTTTATTTACATAGTTACGTATATTCAGGCTAAATTGCTAAATCGTTCCTTTTTTTTTTTTTAGACAGAGTCTTGTGCAGTTGCGCAATCTTGACTCACTGCAACCTCCGCCTCCTGGGTTCAAGCAATTCTCCTGCCTCAGCCTCCCAAATAGCTGGGACTACAGGTGCATGCCGCCATCCCTGGCTAATTTCTTTTGTATTTTAGTAGAGAGAGGGTTTCACTGTGTTGCCCAGGCTGGCCTCAAACTCCTGAGCTCAGGCAATCCACCTGCCTCGGCCTCCCAAAGTGCTAGGATTATAGGCGTGAGCCACCACACCTGGCCTGCTAAATCCCTTTCTCTTCCTTCTGATATTCTGGCATTTTGTGCAGCATACAAACTAAGATTGAAATACCAAATCAGACACACACGTTGTACTTTTTTAGGCTACCCATTGCCTCGAAGGCAACTTACCAATAATTGGTCTGGAAAAAAAGGCATTTATAAATATATAGGTTTCTGGTAAAATGTGTGTGGTAAATACACATGTTTCTCATTTTTATTTGATCACAAAATAATATATGCTCATTGTAAGGAAATGAAAAAGGCAGACAAGTATAAGTAATAAAGTAAAAATCACCACAAATGTCTTTATTTAGAGATAAACACTGTTAATATATTGGTGAAACTTCCTGTTTCATTTTTCTCTTTCTCTGTCTCTATCTTTGTCTCTCTCTAGATCTGCCTCTTTGATTTTGTGGGTACATGTGAACTGTTTTGTAAATAGTTTTTACTCGGCATCAAAACGTAAAATATTTCCCTTAATAAAAAGAGATATTTATCTCAATGCTTTGATGGCCACAAAATATTGCATTATCTGGAAATGCCAAAATCCCCTGAGTGGACATTTATTGATCTCAATTGTTTACTATCAAAACACCACTGTGATTAGAAAACACTTTTAGTGTGTGTGCTAGACAGAATAATGGCCCCAAATATCTCCACATCCTAATCCCTAGAACCTGTGATTATGTCACATTCTATGGCAGAAGGGACTTTGCCAGTGTGATTGAGTTAAGGACCTTGAGAAGGAGGGATCATCTGGATTATCTGGGTGCGCTCAATGTAATCACAAAGATTCTTATAAGAGGGAGAGAGAGGGGGCAGTGCCAGAGAAAAAGATTTGACTATGGAAGCAGAAAGTGAGAGACAGAGGGAGAGGCCTAAGCCAAGAAATTCGGGCATCCTCTACATGCTGGAAAAGGCAAAGACATAACTTCTTGTTTAGAGCCTCCAGAAATAAGGCAGCCCTGCTGACACCTTGATGTTAGCTCCATAAACCCATTTTGAGACTTCTGACCTCCAGAACTGTAAGAATACATTTGCATTGTTTTAAGCCACTAAATTTGTGGTGATGTCACACTGTAAGAATAAATTTGCATTGTTTTAAGCCACTAAATTTGTGGTGATGTCACAGCAGGCAAAGGAAACAATGCAGTGTGTCTCTTTGAACTCTGTCCAATTAAGGTAAAATCTCAGGAGTGAGATTGTAAAGTCAAACACATTTTAAATTTGTTGAACATCCTCAAAATTCCACAGAACCCCTCCAAAAGTTTCTAACTATACCTTCACAGAGTAGCCTCTTCCCTTTTAACCTCCACTTCTTCCAGCCTTACCTATGACATGGTTGACTATCACAATCTTTTTCATCTATACCAGTGAAAAGTAATTTTTCAGTGTTGTTTTAATTAATTACTTTAAGTACTCTATTGTTACAGGTTGAACATATTTTCAGATTTGCATTAGATTTTTGCCTATCACAATTTAATATGCATAAGAATCAATGAGGGCTTAGGTTCTACATTTTTATTTCTACATTTTTATTTTATTTCATTTTATTTTATTTTCGAGACAGAGTCTCACTCTGTTGCCCAGGCTAGAGTGCAGTGGTGCAATCTCAGCTCACCACAATCTCCTCCTCTTGGATTTAAGAGATTCTCCTGCCTCAACCTCCTGAGTAGCTAGGACTACAAGCATGCACCACCATACCTGGCTAATTTTTGTATTTTTAGTAGAGACAGGGTTTCACTATGTTGGCCAGGCTGGTCTCAAACTCCTGAGCTCATGATCTGCCCGCCTCGGCCTCCCAAAGTTCAGGGATTACAGGTGTGAGCCACGGTGCCTGGCCAGGGTCTGCATTTCTAGTAAGTTCCTGTGTGAGCCAGTGCTGCTGCTCCTTGGAACTCACATTGAGAAGCAAGTATCAGACTTTAACATTTCTTTATTTATGGGAAGTATTTGAGTCAGAAAAAACACATCCCTGCTCTTGCTACCCTTTAATTGTGTCTGTTAAGACATGTGGCTTTCTGAGCTTCAGTATTCTTACCTGCAAAACTAAGATAACAGCACATGCACATTTTAGACATTAATTCAATAATATAGTGCATCTATTTTTTTCTTGCATGTTTCAAATATAAAATCTCTCTTTCCTGCCATTTATTTTGCTAACATTTACTCTAAAACTTTTAAATATGTGGTTTAAGTTTATGGCATACTTCACAATTGCATGGTCAAATTTATCAATATTGTTACTCATTGTTTTTGGTTTTTAGTCTTGCTTAAAAAGGGTTTCCCAAGGACAACATTATTTTTTAAATGCATATTTTTCTCCCTGGGTTTTAAGGGCTACTTTCTGTCTTTTTTTCTTTAGCCTGTAAGTTCTTTATCCATCTGGAATTAATGTTAAGAGATTGAGGTAATGATTCAACTTATTTTTCTCCCAAAGATTAGCCAATTATCACAACACTATTTATTGAATAATCTATTTTTTTCTACTGTTTGAAATATTACCAATTTTTATAAGCCAAATTTTGTATATATATAAAATTCTATTTTGAATATCTTTATTTTGTTCCACTTTTTGGTCCACTTATTTCCAAATCAATACACCTTCATTGCACTGGCTTTAAATTATGTTTTAATATTCAGTAGTTCAAAATTTTTCTTAACATATTTACTTTAGAATACTCCTAATTCTAAATATGTAGTATTTCACATAAATTTCCAGAGAAATTTTTCTTTCTTTCTTTTTTTTTTTTTTTTTTTTTTGAGACCCACTCTGTCGCCAAGACTGGTGTGCGGTGGTGCGATCTCAGCTCACTGCAACCTCTGCCTCCTAGGTTCAATGATTCTGCTGCCTCAGCCTCCTAAGTAGCTGGGATTAGAGGCACCAGCCACCATGGCTGGCTAATTTTTGTATTTTTAGTAGAGACAGGGTTTCACCATGTTGACCAGGCTGGTCTTGAGCTCTTGACCTCCAGTGATCAGCCCACCGCAGCCTCCCAAAGTGCTGGGATTACAGGCGTAAGCCACCATGCCCATCTCTCTTGTTGAGAGAGTTATAGCTTATTCTTGATATTGTTCTAACAATATCAATATATTGTTATCTTAATCTGAATTCTATTTGTTTTTCATTTTTTGTAGTACTGATACTAACTTGCTCATATGTTATCTTAAAATAAGCAAGTAGATAGAACTTCTGCAGTTGACCATAAACTGGAAGAATAAATGAATTAAAAGTGACATATGAATAGTTAAATTTTGGCTAAATTATATCATTAAATTAGAACTTAGTAGACATCATTGAATATCACATACTTTTATCTTAAACTGTGTACAGTTCAAAATTCATATTATAAAATTTATGTAGCTACTATTAAAATACGAGCTTGTTTCAGTAATTTTTTGAATTTCAAAAAATAGTCCCTGTTCCTTACATATTCAAGGATTTATAGAATCAAAAACTTGCTCCTGCTTTGGTGGTAACATTGGCTACCTGTGGTTGGTACCGACCAGGCTCCTGCAGTACTTTCTGTGATTAACGTCAGTGTTATTAACTCAGAAATCAAGTTCTCTACATTTTTAATTTGCTCTAGTGAACAAAAGAGCTATAGCATATAGAAGGTTGAAGAAAAAAGTATTCAGTATTAACCATGAATAAGAGGCAGAGATATCTGCTTCTCCAAATTAAATATAACATGAGCACACTAATTAATTGAGTATAAACTGTGACCTCTTGTGGCAGGATTCTTGACATTGTTTCATTATGTTTATGCTCAGTATTCTCTGGCTAATGATTAGTTTAAAGGGATTTGTCACTATCTTAAGACCAATGTGGCAGAAAACGGTTTTCTTGGCAATTTTGATGCATTGTAAGAATAGAGGTAATGAAACTGTTTCACCCTAATCTGTAGGGATTTGGCTTTTGGCATTTATAAAAAGCCTCCTTCTGTTTGTTTAAGGTACGATATTATTTGTACAGTTCAAATGGAACTTTTAATTATGTCTTTGTAATTATTTATTTTTTACTTCATTTGCAAGATAAAAATCTCTTTTCATGTGCCCAAGCAAACCAAAGTTTGTGAAAGGCAACAGCATTCTTGAATTTCTTTTTCTCCTACTTTTAAAAAAATAGAATGGTCTGTTTTGTGGAACGGCAGGTTTTTGTGCCATTTCAGATGGCATTGCATGTGGCAGAATAGACCCCATTCACATTTTCTGTGGGACAATTTGCAAAGGCACCATGCGGTGAGAACCTTTTTTAAGAGGAGGGTCTATAGGGGCAGGCAAAGGGCTATACAACACCTGTAGCAAGACACAATCTGTTCAGGACTCAGATCTGATTTTACACTTCGTTTTATTCCCCATAAGTATTCAGCATATGTTCTTTTCTGTGAAAAATAAAGGGCTCCCTCAAATGGTACATATCAAGTGAGGTCAAGGAGGTTAATAGATTAACTCCAATCAATCTAAACACTCCCTCGTGAGACCTTAATGCTGGTTATTCACTACCCTTGCTATGATGATGTTCATTTTATTAGAGCATATAGCTCAATAGCCAGAGAGTAAAATCTTTCTGCATGCCTTCTTTTCTCAGGAAGAAAGCAGCAGTAAAATGGTATGTATTCCCTTTACAAGACTCACAGTGAATCTGGAATAACAGAAATAGGTTTTCCATTTTAAATAGCTGAAGTGAATGTCTAATCTTTTCCTGGGCCTGGTGGTACATTCGGTGGACTGGAATTTTTAAATACAGTGTTTCTAAGCCCCAAGGCTCTGCCATGTTTCTTTCAGTCTCCCTTTTCCCCTTCTATTTCTAAATTAGAGTAGTTGGGTCTGCACAGAGACACGTACAGTAGTGATGCTCTGTGGTTCAAGTCAAAGAATGTTTAGTCTGGATCCCACAGAGGCCCACAATTCTCAGCACACAAACAGATACAGAAAAGGGAGAAAGCAAATGTAGCATCAAAGAAAACTTCTGAATATAGACACCACCAAAAAAACCAGCTCTGTGTTAGCCCAATAAAGAAAGAAATAACAAGGGTTTTGAATGCTAAAATATAGGGGATTGTATGAAAGGGAGGGAAACATACACAAAGTAGACAAACTGAATAACAGTATTTATCTTTAAACCACACAAGTCATGGTAATTAAATTAGGTCAGGCTGGTTACAATGCTACAGAAAGCAGGCTGTAACTAATTTCAAAAGGAACAGAAAAGACCTGAAAAGAAAACAGATTGACAGCTCCTGATTTTTTTTTTATCCAATCAAAGCAACCCAACATCAAAAAGTAGGAAGAGAAACTTGATTTAGCAGGAAATTTGTCTCATTATAATACATAAACTTTGCATATATATTCAAGATCAGCTCAGAAATATGGGAAATTATTATTTGCTCTATGTGAAAAACAAAAGTATACACATGAAGTTTGCCATTTGAAGGAAACTAATTCATTATAAAAAGCTTCTGCTCCTTAATAGGTCAACTTCTATTACAAATGCCACGATCACTCTGTATATTGTAACTACTTAGAGGCTTTCTCCCTGTCAGTGTATTCTGCTTTCACTTGTTTAGTACAAACTCTGAAAGTATTATATGAACAAGAGAACATTATGAGGTGTTTCTTTCAAATTGTCTTTATAAAGACCACTTGCTGATGCCTATTACAATGACTTTTAACCATAGTTTCAAATATTTTAAATGTAAATGCACCAAGTTGTAAAATGACATTTGGAACATGAATTTGGGGATGGGAGAAAATAACAAAGGCAGACTTTTATTTGGAGTGCATTCTGTATTTTTAAAAGAATATTTAAAATGTTTCACATTCTTCCTTTCTTTCTTTAAAATAATTAGTACAAGATTGGGAAGATTTTTGTTCATTTATTTCTCTTAAGTAGGAAAATCACTGAATACCAAACAACTAATAATGCAAAGAAACAATAATAAAATAGCTTATTAAAATCTCTTCTTTTTCATCTAATAATTCACTTCATTTGTCTTTATGTTTCACTAAGGAGATTGGAGTTATGGGGAACATTCAGTAGCTATGCAAGAGTAGATGCTGGATGAATAACAGAAGTAATTGTGCTGTCTGATCACATGTTTTAGACATTTGCTCCATTTTCTGTATCTCAGGGCCCAGACTACTCAGCCCAGACTCAGCTACTATATTAAGTGGATCTATTTTCCTATTTATATAATGTTCTGCTACTCAGGAATTTTGACTTTAGCAGGAAATGCTAGTGCGTATAAACACATATGACATGATAGTTTTATTTAAACATAGTTTCACCTTTCTGATATATTTTTAGAGCGTGTTTAGTACTTTTCCATTTGCTGGAGGCCTTTCCTGAAGTGTGATTTGGAGATTTCACAGGGTGGGCCAGTGACGATTGCTGTTAATGTCATTGAGTTCAGGGTAGGGTGCATAAATGTCTATACCCAGCAAGCATAGATACCATTGTTACTATCAGAAAAGACTGTGTTGAATATAGGTGAGTCCAAGTGAGGTGGGAAAATCCTGGGTAGGAAACAAGCCATGTTTAAATTCTACTATGGCTGCTGATAGCACCAACATCCATTAACTTAACTCTCACTGATCCTACCCATGCATCTGGAGGCAGCAGTATGGAGAACATGGAGGATGTAGATGCTGCTGTACTAACATCTCCACATAGTGCCAATGGTGTGTACCCCCATTCTTCATGAAGGTAGGTATCCCATAGGCTTGTGAAAAATCTTGCCAGTGTCCCTCTGCAGCAGTCTTTCCAGTACCCAGAGATCTTAGCAAGGTCTGCTGTGTCTGTCAGGACACTGGAAGAGATGTCTGTGTCCTTCTTAGCAAGATGCAGTTGCTAATTTTCCATCTGCCTCACACAACATCACAACCATCTCAAATACCCATTCGAATTTTTACTATGTGCCTCCTTGCTAAGTTTTGTTTTGCAAGGAAAGCAACATAATAGGGGAAGTGCATCAAGGCAGAAAAGGGTGGAATTGCAGAAGGAAGAGGGAGGGCAAGCCAAGGAGGAAGATGTGGAAATTGAAAGAGACTGCATGTTTTAGAAAATGGGCAGAACAAAAGAGCTAATGTGACCCATGCCCCCTTGTGAAGGTCTGCATCTGTGGTAACAAGGTTCTGTTGTTGGGTATTCAAACTTGTAAATGGGAGCACTCGAGGGCCCAGAATGGGGGTGGGTGGGCCACAGGAGAAGGGGAACAATCTCCTTTCCCCACATCCATGACCTGGGGCTGACAGGAAACCATTGTGCACACCCACAGTTCCAAGTGCTGGAAACAGGAGGCAGTTTCATTGCACAAGTCAGGGTACGATGGAAGAAACATTTTCTTTTTAAAGGTAACACATTGAAATAAGTTAGTCATTTCACCCTTAGAACTGATGTATTTATATATATATATAGAGAGAGAGAGAGAGAGAGAGAGAGAGAGAGAAAGAGAGAGTGTGTCAGTATGTACATAGGTAGAATAGTCCTCTGAGAACTGAATGAGAATATGAAGGCTACATATCTATTTCACAGAAAGCACATTTCTTCATAGTGAAAACTACAGTGTAATTTTCACACTGAGATACACTCCTGTGTTAGGATCTCTAGCAGTTACATCGACAGTATCGTTTCTTTAGCCACCCTATTCCATGTTTCCATGGGTCTCAGGGTTAATTTTGTGTGACAGTCTAGAATGAGGACTCTGTACACACACACACACACACACACACACACACACACACACACAGAGGCTGGAATTACTAGCTTTGTGATAATGAGTATTTGGCTCACTCTATAGGAAGACACAATAAGCACTCCATAAATGTTAGCTACTGTGGCAATATGACTCTCAAGAAATTATAACTTAGATCGCGGTGTTCAACAGTTTGGGATTTTCGGCTGTAACTCTTGATACTACATCAGATTATTAATCTTCTCAGATTGAAAGGTGCTTTAAGGCAAGGGTTATGTTTTATTTATCCCTTTGTGTCCAGTTTTTAACGGAATACCTGGCACTGAGAAGGGGGTTGAGGGATGGCTGAATAAATGATTGGATGAATGAAGGAAATAAAAGTTGTTTCATGCTGACAAATTTATTTTTCAGTTGAGTGATGGTTATGCTTTTACAAAATTCAGCAGAATTCTAGAGGAATGGAAGTCTTTAGACACATTCTCAAAAAATAGGCTTGGCTCAAAACCTTCTAAAATCCTCAAATAAACCTTTCAACACATTAGTAACTGTGATCTCTTTTAATCTAAAACACTCTTGGCATTCTTAATTATTACATTAACTTCCAAAATCTCTTGGAATGCTGATCTGGTGTGCAATCACTTAGCTTACAGCTTTACCAGGCATTTGGAATTAAATCCCTAGAGGTTTCCGTCATAGAGTGTATAAGACAGATTTCTTACTTGGATAAGTCTCAAAGAATTGGAAACTTGTGACAATGTCATAGGAGGCTCCTTCAAATTTTTATGGTCTAAATGTGTATTTTGTTTCTTCATAGTATTTTCTGTTATTACTATCATATTGCTCTAAACAGTAATTCAATATTTAACTTTATTAAATATTAAAGCTGGTGGTTCCTAACTTAAGATCAAATATTACTCTAAGTTCTATTTTACATTGATTTCTTGGAACCTGGTGCAGATATTTCCAAAGAAATTGTATCTTATAATGAATATTGAGTATCCCTACCCAGTGAAAAAAAATTCTTTGCTTATTAATAATATGGTAATTAATAGGTGCTACGGTCTGAATGTTTGTGTCTCCTCAGAATTCATATGTTGAAATCACAAACCCCAAGGTGAT
Source organism: Macaca nemestrina (assembly GCF_043159975.1). NCBI lineage: Eukaryota > Metazoa > Chordata > Mammalia > Primates > Cercopithecidae > Macaca > Macaca nemestrina. The sequence goes on along the minus strand of NC_092127.1, from coordinate 69,352,518 downwards.
GGACTAGGGGGTGAAGCCTGTGGGTGGTGATTAGGTCATGGGGGCTGACCTGTTATGAATGGGATTAGTGCCCTTATAGAAGAGGTCCCACAGAGACCCTTACCTCTTCCACCATGTGAGGATGCAGTCAGAAGACAGCTGTCCATGAATCAGGAAATGGATCCTTGCCAGATTCCAAATTGGCTGGTGCCTTGATCTTGGACTTCCTAGCCTCTTGAACTGTGAGAAATAAATATCGGTTGTTTATAAGCTATTCAGTTTATGGCATTTTGTAGTAGCAGTGAAAGCAGACTAAGATACAAGAATACCATAGTGTTTTGAGAATGTGGACAGTGGACTCAGACTACTGCGGTTATCCTGGCTCTGTCAGTGCTGAATGTCTGTCCTTAGACAAAACAATGATCTAAATTATGTTCAATAAATGATATCATTTTAAAATATAACTTTTAATTTAGGTACAGTATACATACAGAAAAGTACATAGATCCTAAGTGAACACCTTGACACATTTTTACAAATTGAATACATGCATGTAACCAGTAATCAGATAATGAAGTAGAGTATCAGCCCCCCAGAAGCTTCCTCATGTCCTCTTCCAGTAATAAGTCCTTTAGTTTTCTCGTTGTGAACTTTATATAAATGGAATCATAAAATATGTACACACAGTCCCTGACTTACCATGGTTTGACTTATGACTTTTCTACTTTATGTTGGTGCAAAAGTGATATACATTCAGTAGAAGCTGTACTTGACATTTTGAATTTTGATATTTTCTCAGGCTAGTGATACGTGGTATAATATTCCTTTGCAATACTGGGCAGTGGCAATAAGCTGCAGTTTCAAGTCAGCCACATGAATAGGGTAAACAGATACTTGACTTCCTCCCAAACATCACGCCTGCTAAACTGTCAAGTGTAGGATGCTCCGGTGCCTTCCACCAGCTGTTCTTGAGTCTCCTCAGAAGGGAGATTGATGACACTGTCTCTGCAGCTTTCTCATCATCCAGCAATTAATTTTAGTTCAATGTTTCAAACATTCTTCAGGCACAGTGAGCTTTCGGCTGTGTTCGTTAATGGTGAGAACCCACACTACTATCCTGTTTTTCCCTTTAAGTATAATATTAAATATATTACATGAGATATTCAAAAGTCTGTTATAAAATAGGCTTTGTATTAGATGCTTTTGGCAATCTATAGGCTACTGTAAGTGTTCTGAGCATGTTTAAAGTAAGCTAAGCTAAGCTATGATGTTCAGTAGGTTAGGTATATTAATTGCAGTTTCAACTTGTGATATTTCCAACTTATGATGAATTTATTAGGATGTAACCCCATCATAAGTCGAGGAATATCTATGCTGTGCCTTAGCTAACATCTTTTAAACAGTTCATGTGTGGTTGTTCATTTTGTTATGTGGACTTGTAGTTTGTTTATTTTCATTGCTGTATATAATTTCACGTATGCATATACCAGAAATTGTTATGTATTCTACTTTGATAAATGGTTGTTTCCAGTTTTTTAGCTACCACAAATGGTACTGCTATGAACGTTCTTATATATGTCATTTGGTTCATTTGTCTATGCATTTCTGTCAAATATATACTTAGAAGTGGAATTACTGAATCATAAGGAATGCACATATTTAGATTTTATCAGTTTTCCAGAATGGTTAAACTACTTTAAATCTCACCAGCAATCAATGAGAGTTCTAGTTACTCCACATCTTTGCCAACATTTGATTTTGTTTGACTTTTCCAGTTTTGACAATTTGGTAAATGTGTAAAGGTTTCTCTATGGTTTGAATTCTCATTTTTCAGATGTCTTTTTAAAAATGTTGAGCACCTTTTCATATACTTATTTGACATTTGAACATTCTTCTTTGAAGAGCTTATCAATTTTTTGCCCATATTTTCAGTAGGCACCGTGATGCCTTTTTAAATTGCTGTGTAGGACTTCATTATAAATTCTGAATACAGATCCTTTGATGTATAGATTGCAGTTATCTTATCTTCTCTTACTACATGATTTGACTTTAGACTCTCTTTACGGTGTATTTTAATGAAATGAAGTATTCAGTTTTAAAGTAGCCCAATTAATCAATTGTTATGTTATATATATGTGTGTGTGTGTGTGCATGTGTGTGTGCGCACACACAAATTTAAATCTGGAACCCCTCTGGAGTTGATTTGTAATAGTCAAAATTTTTTTTTCCCCCAATAAGGGTATTCACATGACCTAGTACAGGTTTTTGAAAAAAATTTCCTCTCACTGTACTACAGTATTATTATTATCATAAATCAAAGGATATCAATCAGGATTCAATCAGAGAAGCACCATCGCTGGAAGATAAGCAAATGCATAAAGGTTTATTAAATGGATTTGTCCATGTGCAATTGTGGAGGCTGGTTGAACAGCCTAGATGAGGTTATTGCTTCTGTGTCTGGTTCCGGGTAGTCACACAGAAAAGAAATATGGTTATCCAGTGGGGAAAGTATTGTCAACCGGACCCTGTGAGGATGAGCTAGAACCTGAACAGATAAACTGAAAATCAGGTCAGTCTCATTACCTCCAAAACCCCACCTGCAGTGATGGATCTGCAAAAGTGGATGCTTCCTATGGAGCTAACACATCTAGTCCAGGGCTCAGGAAAACTGAAGGAGGAACTGCTGGAGCTGCAGATCCAGCTGCTGCCCTGCACCAATGGGCGAGGCGCCAGGTAAGTGACAGTATGAATGAGCCACAACAGCACCTGTATTCTGTGCAAACTTTGGGAATATGTTTTTCAAAATGTGCCTGCTGCTTCACCTCCAGGCTCCAAATCTGATGCCAAATGTCTCTTTTGTTCCACACTGATTAGGAAATACACAGGAAAGGGAATGTTAAGAAACGTAATTCTAGTTTAGTTATGATACAATATAAATCCACCTTTTCTTGTATATGTGGGTCTCCTTCAGAACTCCCTGTTCTTCTCTATTGGTTTGTTCATCTATTCTTGTCACAAATCACACTTTTTAACTAATATAGCTTATAATGGGACTTGATATTTGATAATGTAAATCCTCCAGATACTTCCTTCCACAGATTGCTTTAAATAGGTAACCTTTTGCATTTAGATTTAAATTTTAACATGAACTTGTCAATTTCCAAACAGACTGCTGGGATTTAATTGAGATTGCGTTAAATTTATATACCATTTGGAGCATAACTGAAAAATTCACATTATTGGACCTTTTAATCTAAGAACATGATTTATCCTTTCATTTTATTAGGTCATCTTTAATGTTTTCATGTTTTTTAATTTTCAGGGTAAAACTCTGGCATACATTTTATTAGCTCTATGCTTTTTAATGTTATTCAAAGTATTATCTTGCAAAATAATCCATTTTCTATTTTTAAATTTATAGGTATGTGTAAATATAATTTATTTTAATTTGTCATAGTCAAAAATCTTGTTAAGCTTACTTTTTGTTGCTGTTTTCTGAGTACTTTTCGAAGTTTCTACATAAAAAATCATTTTAAAAACTTAGCTAATAATTACAGATTTAGTTCTCTTTTTTCATTCATATAAGTATTATTTCGTTTACTTGTTTTCTTGTACTAGCTAGGAACTCAGCTAAATGTTGAACAGAAATGGCCATAATTCACCATTTAAATAATTTACCATTAAGTCTAATGTTTATTGTATGATTTTGTAGATACTCTATCAGCTTAAGGAACCTTCCTTCTAGTCCTATGTTGAGAAGAATTTTGCTATGATGGATATCATGGTAAAATTCCACTGAAACTGCTTTCCATTGTACTTTATGAAAATTAGAGGTTGCTAATGGAGGTGCCTAGAAATCATTTTCCTTCCCATTCTAAGTTCTAGCAAACAGACCTTCATTATAGCCTAAGAGCATTACTTACTCTTCTACAACACTTATTTCTTTCTTGGATACAAACCTATAATGACAACCTTTTTGTTTTCATACACTCATCAATTTATTATTAAGAATTGAAAGAAAGTGAAGTTTCATTAAAATAGTTTTTGACACACAGAGAAAGATTAGGGATCTTTGAGGAGGTGTAGATACCATAGGTATAAAAGTTCTTGCAGATTCTGTTCTCATGTGTTCTGATGGAGCTGGGGCTCTTTGGGGAAAAGAACAGTTTATTTAAAATAGAGTGTATGGCATATTGTTTAAAAGCTTGGGCTCTGGAGCCAAACTCCCTGAGTTCAAAATGTCCGCTCTGCCACTTGTGGATTACATTATGTAGGTAATTTAAATTTCAGTTTCCTCATTTGCTAAGAGAGTGAATGTAACAATTTATACCTTATGGGATCATAGTAGGATTAAAAGAGTTTGTATGTAATATGCAAACAACAGTGTCTGCAAAGATGGGAACAATACACACTGGGAACTACTAGAAGGGGAAGGAGGAAGAGGGGCAAGGTTTGAAAAACTACCCATCAGGTATTGTGCTCACCACCTGGGTGGCAGATCATTCATATACCAAACCTCGGCAACGCAGAATTTACCCATGTAACCAACCTGCACATGTTTCCCTTGTACCTAAAGTAAGAGTCAAAAACAAAAACAAACAAAAACAGTATTTGGGATATAAGAATCACTCAGCCAGGCGCGATGGCTCACATCTGTAATCCCAACACTTTGGGAGGTCGAGGCAGGCAGATCACCTGGGGTCAGGAGTTTGAGACAAGCCTGGCCAACATGGTGAAACCCTGTCTCTACTAAAAATACAAAAATTAGCCAGGGGTGGTGGCACATGCATGTAATCCCAGCTACTCAAGAGGCTGAGGCAGGAGAATTGCTTGAACCCCAGAGGCGGAAATTGCAGTGAGCCGAGATCGTGCCACTGCACTCCACTCCAAACTGGGTGGCAGAGTGAGACTCTATCAAAAAAAAAGGAGTCACCCAAATAAGTGTTCTTCTTCATCATCATTAAAGTAGCAGTATCATCACGTGTTTTCTTGGCAATAGCTGGCCTGTTTTCCACTAATAAGAGGTAGAAAAGGCATTGAAACAGTTAAAGGGGGTGATGAAAATTGAATACTTATATGACATACAATTTTTAGTGAAAAGTAGCATTCAGTGTTGTACAACTATAGATAAGACTATAAGGTCACAATATTTTTACTTCTATCATCAGAGTAGCTTTATTAACATTCTTATTTCAAGCAATGTTCTTTTTATTCTATTGTTTGTCAGCTTTTAGTCAAATATTACCTGAGCTCAATGGATATCAACAAAATGAACCATTTTTAAATTTTTATTTTGTTTATGTATTTATTTTGAGACAGAGTTTTTGCTCTTGTTGCCCAGGCTAGAATGCAATGGAGCAATCTTGGCTCACCACAACCTCCACCTCCCAGGTTCAAGCCATTCTCCTGCCTCAGCCTCCCCAGTAGCTGGGATTACAGGTATGCACCACCACAACTGGCTAATTTTGTATTTTTAGTAGAGATGGGGTTTCTCCGTGTTGGTCAGGCTGGTCTTGAACTCCCGACCTCAGGTGATCCACCTGCCTCAGCCTCCCAAAGTGTTGAAATTACAGGCATGAGCCACGGCGCCCGGCCAAAATGAACCTTTTTTTCTTTTTTTCCACAAGCATTTTACTGTTACTGCATATGATTATTTTGCAGGAAAAATGCTAGCTTTCCACCAAAGATTAATACATTTATTCTATTGTATAGTTTTATTGCTGAGAAGTGGCTGTCCAGCCAGGGACCTACTTTTCTCAGCTCTCCCCACCTTGAATATGGGGGTTGGGAGGGCATGTGAATAATTCTCCAATGTAGAGTGATGAGTGGAAGTGATGTGTGGATAAGAAGCAAATGTGTCTTCTCTCAATCTCTGTTTTATTCACTGGCTGAAGAAAGAGTAGGCAGCCAGAAGATAAAGAGAGATCTGTTTCCTGACAGATCACCGTGAAGTCCTCTGAACCAGAAAAAAAAAGAAAAAAAAAAAGATGTTGATGTGAGCCGGAATTATACTACTTTGTTAAGCCTCTGTGACTTCAGGGTTTTTCAGTATAGCAGCAACATTCTTCACGATATGATTCAGTATCCTGATGAATCAAAACTGAGAAGAGAATAATGTATTTATTAAGGTAAGAGATGTAGGGAAGACACATTTGAGTCCATTTTGCTTTAGATGTCTTTATTGATCTGAGTTTTTCAAGCAAATAAAATACTTATTTAAATGATGAGTTTTTGGCCATAATCTTTTTTTTTTTTTTTTTTCTTTTAAACATGGAATCTTGCTCTGTTGCCCAGGCTGGAGTGCAGCTGTGCGATCTCGGCTCACTCCAACCTCCACCTCCCAGGAACAAGCGATTCCTGTGCCTCAGCCTCCCGAGTAGCTGGAATTACAGGTGCCTGCCACCACACCTGGATAATTTTCATGGTTTTAGTAGAGGTGGATTTTCACTATGTTGGCCAGTCTGGTCTTGAACTCCTGACCTTAAGTGATCCACCCGCCTTGGCATCTTAAAATGCTGGGATTACAGGTGTGAGCAACCACGCCCAGTCTCTGGCCATAATCTTTACAGTTATATTTTACAACCGATTTGGAAGTGGTAAAGTCTGCTTGCAAACTTTTGTAACACGGTGGGAAGGTGGATGTGGAAAAGCCATTCCTTTTGTTGAGAACTTTGTATTTGAATAGTTTTATCTAGAAGTTGGCTGAAGAGAGAGATAAGACTAAAGGGCATAGGCAAGTAACAGAAGATTATTTAAATGCCTTCTCAGAGTTTGGGTTCATTGATCTAGAAGGCATCTTCTTTCATTGAGACCAGTTATGGCTTTAGGTGGGCGAGTAGTCTGTGCAGGGCACCTAGACAACAAGGGATCTGAACTTCCTGCAAGAAATATGAGAGAGGGAGGAAGTGCTGCTATACAGATATAGCGTGGGAAGAGTAAAAAAAAACAACAACAAAAAAAAAACTATTTTTTCTGCCATGATGGAACTTTGAAAAACAGAAATGTCTAATGCAAAAGTTTGAAGGTTTTGTTAGTGAGGCATGCATTGTGGAAAAAAGTGTGCTTGTTCATGCTTAAGTGTTTTAAATAAACAAATTATATTTCTGATTTAATTTGCTTCTAAAACAGACATAACATGTACTAGAGGCTGGGAAGGGTAGTGGGGGTGGGGAGGAAGGGTAGTGGGGGTGGGGAAGAATTTGGGATGGTTGCTGGAATTAAAAATATGGTTAGAAAGAATAAGACCTAGTATTTAATAGCACAGTAGGGGAACTATAGTCAATAATTAAAGTGTACGTTTAAAAATAACTAAAAGAGTATAATAGGATTGTTTGTAATACAAAGGACAAATGTTTGATGGGATGGATGTTTCATTTACCATGATATGATTACTATGCATTGCTTGCATGCCTGTGTCAAAGTGTCTCATGTACCTCATAAATATATACACCTACCATGTACCTGCAAAAATTAAAAATAAAAAAAAAACAGATATAACATGTATGGACACAGGGACAGAATGGTTCAGGGGCTGTAATAGTGTTCCACTGCATACATATGCTACATTTTCTTTGTCTACTCATCTGTTGGTGGCACTTAGGTGATTCCATGAATTAGTGATTATGAATAATACATGCCCTTTTCTTTCATTTATTTTTATATTTGTCTTTCTTTTCCTTTCCCTTTTTTATTCCTAGAAGTATTTTAATATTAATATGTAAATTATGATTGTGTTAACTTCATTTTGATGCCTTTTTTGGTTATTATTCTTGGGGATTGAAGAAATGAGTGTTCTTTTTTAATGTATCTAACATCGAGGCTCTTATTTGTTTCTCCATTAACATTATTAGTGACAAAATAGTGACCAAAATCAACCTTGATCAGTGAAACAATTATGTAGCACCCAATCCTTCCCTATCCTACACAACATGAAAGCTATATCTTTGTGTCAGCTCTCTAAGTTGGATGGAAGAAGCTTCCGATAAAATTGATCAGCATGGAATTTTGTAAAATTTAACTATTTTTTGGCCTGGAAATTAAACTGATGTATTACCAGAAAAGTTGATTTTTTGGTAAGTAGTATTTTACTCTAGCCTATTTAAAATTATTCAGGGAATCCAATCTGACAAATCAGGCATCTGGAAAATTTTTCTGGAAATTGAAAATGTTTAAGAAATAACTTTTATAGAAACTAAAACTAAACATAATTTTGGATTATTAATTTGAAGATAACATCTATCAAGTACTTCATTATCTTTCTCTGACACCAGATTATATTTTTCTTTATTGCTGGAATACAGCTTTGGCTCTCCTTTGTGGCCCTCTCAATCAATTCCATCCTATTTTGTTGGGCAGTATTTGTGTCATGCATTTACATTTTAAAAGTTGTAGTCTAGGCAGTGTGACTTTCAAACAATTGACAAACCTATTCCCATGTCAAACCCTTTGCTTAATCAGCAGTCACTTTATTCCCACTCTTTTCAAAGGCACTCGAACTGCCTGAAAAGCTAAGGGACAATTCAAGTGAGTGTGCTGGGCTGGTCCCCTCCAGTGTCCGTCTATTCAAATTCACCCATGTAATCTAGTGAAGAAGGGGTGTGCTTCAACAGCACCATCACAGGAATAAGGAACAGACGTCATAAAATAAAAGAAGAAACGTTTCCTTCCAGAAGGAGGAGTTGATTATCCGTATGTGAGTGTGTGGCAGTTGCAAGGTTGAGAATAAAAACTAAAGTTAGAGAAAGGAAACACTTTACATTAGCAGCACATGGTCTTACAAGACCTTCTTGTTTGGCAAAAAAAACCTTGAATGGTTTTATTGAGTATTATGTTGCCCTACCCATCAATTGTTTGACTCTGATGATCATTTTCTACCATGTCGATTTAAATATGCATTGAATATCATTCAGAGTCCTGTCCCTGATGCTTAGGTGCTTAGGCATAAAACTATTAAAATATTATTGATAATAGATGAGTTTTTATTTGTCTGTTGGTTTTACCAGAGAGTATTCGATACTAGTAAGCTTAAGTCCCTTGGACCTCTGAAAAAATACTTTAGTTTTTACTCTGTTTGGGAATTCAGATTTGATCATAAGTAAATATAACAGAAAACTGAAATAGAAATAGTTTTAAATATAAATAAAACATTCAATATGATAAATTTATTTGACTATGTCAATTTCTCAAAAAATTTTTGAATGGATAGGAAGTATAATGTGGAGCTGAAACTTGAGAAAGATGCATGCTTTCATGACAAGTAATTTTGTGACCATTTAAATTTCCAATTTAACAGTGTTTTAAGTAGACTTAATTATAAGATGGCTATGTTAAAAATGTGACTATTGACATATCAGAGAAGTAAATGTTTATGTTAGAGAATACAAAGGGAAGGATGACAGTACTTCTCTTGATGTATTCCCAACCACTAGCTCTGAGAGCCAAATTTAACTGTCACTTCAACATTGTCCACCTTGGGAAAAGCATAATTTTAGAGTTTGACAAACACATTTGAGCTTTATTTGGGTCAGTAGCTGTGTGACCAGGAGAAATTATTTTACAACCTTGGAGCTTCAATTTTCATTATTAATAAATACTATTTCCACCCCCACCCAGGGCTGTCTTGACTTCTGCATGGTAGCTATGAGTAGTTTTCCCTTAAATCTTTGTCTAAATATATTAAACACTTGAGAATAAGAATAAAATCATTCATATTTCAAAGGTATTTTATTATGATTAGGTTGGTATATTTTGTCATATTTGATGTACTTATCCTTTCTTAAATATGTCAAGCAGTCAGAACACACACATTTATCAATTAACTTTGATGTAGTATATGGGTATAGTTCATTGCACACCAAACCAATACAATAGTAACATCAAAGATAACTCTTCACAGATCGCCATAACATATATAATAATGAAAAAGTTTGAAATATCCTGAGAAGTATCAAAATGTGGAAGAGATACAAAGTGAACAAATGCTGTTGGAAAAAAATGGCACCAATGGACTTGCTTGACAAAGGGCTGCTACAAACCTTCAATTTGTGAAAAATGTAGTATCTGCAGCATGAAGTAAAGTGAAGAGTAATGAAATGGGGTATCTGTACAGATATTAAACTGAATTAAATATTTCCATTTGGTTTAATGGAAAAAAAAAGTCACAATGAGAATTTCACTATTTCTCCTGGAGTAACAGATGTACGGGTTTTCATTGTTTCTTGATTAATTTTTGCAAATAGTTTTGCCTACTACCTTTTAATTTAGGTTGAATTTAAAACTCACTGTTGTTTAGCTTGTGGAGTTTTGGGTTTCTTTGTTCTATATATTAGATTCGGACCTTTGGAGTAACTTGGCTTCATTTCTGCTCTCTTTTTATTATTACATCTGGGGGTTTTCAAAATGGCTGGAATTCAAATTAAGTTTGGTGTCAGGAAATAGGGAACCCCAGAAGAGAGTAAGGGAAAGACGTACTGGGTACTGCCTTTAGATGAGATTTACACATGAAACAGATTTCAACAAAATGCACAAAATCACAGCAAATTTTTTAAAATTAAGAATTCATTGCCTACTATGTGTTAGGCACTATCTCAGATTCTCAGGGCATGGACAGTTTAGGGAAGCTGACATTACCGAAAAGGATGTTGCTACTATAATAACATTTGAAACTAACACTAATGTGCTTCTAAACATTCCTTTTAATAATCCTTCCACCAGGGGTTCTCAACCCCGGGCAGCAGACTGGTACCTGTGGCCTATTAGGACCTGGGCTGCATAGCAGGAGGTTAGTGGCAGGCAAGCAGCATTACCGCCTGAGCTCCGTCTCCTGTCAATCAGTGGGGCCATAAATTCTCATAGGAGCATGCACCCTATTGTGAACTGTGCATGCGAGGGATCCAGGATGCAAGTTTTTTATGAGAGTCTAATGCCTGATGATTTGAGGTGGAACAGTTTCATCCAGAAACTATCCCCAGCCCCTTACTCACCATCCATGGAAAAATAGTCTTCCAGGAAATCAGTTCTTGGTGCCGAAAAGTTGGGAACCACTGACTTGATACATGTCATTCTGACTCATTCCTTTTGACACAACTGTTTTTGATCCCAGAGATTCCTTATCCCCAAATTCAAGCCATGGTGTTTTTCACTTTTTTTTGTGTGTAATTACCCAGTAAGTGTCATTGTTGACATCCTCATACTGGGGGCCTCCAGGCAATCCCCGAGCCTTGGAACTAACCATCCTATCTCTCCCTCTTGTTTCCCTTGCTCCAGGATTGCTCCCTTTCAATCCATCTTTGAGCCTTAATGAGGGCACAGTTTAGGGGAACTAGGAGATTGGATTGCCATCTATGTTTGTTTAAGGACTAGGGATGCCACTTAGATTTACCACTCTAATAGTACAAAGCAATATTTTTATCATGTGGATATGTTTAACTCAAATTAAATCTAGATAGTGTAATCAGCATGCCTATATTGTTAAAATAGGATGTGGGAAGTCCACCAAAATGTTCTACTTTAGATTTTCCCAACACAAAGATGAATATGTATGTATTAGTGGATGTTAGATTTTTTTGTGTGAGATTTTTGCTGTTGTTTTTAAAGATGTTTTTCCTCTTCTTTAGGCCAATAGTATTTTACTAAAAATTTAAATACTCAAATATTAAAAGTGATATTCTAGGTCATCTTTCTCCAAGTGATATAGTTTGCATGTATTAGTACTGCTTTTCAGCTTTTCCTTATGTGGTGTAAGGTTACAAAAATGCCTTGCAGTTGATTTCTTAGGTAGCAGCAGAATCTGTTTTCTCAAACAGTAGCATGGGGATTCTTGATATACCGCCTTCTAGAGGTACTGAAAGCAACTGGATCAATGTGCTGAAATCTGGATTTATTCACAAGCTCGTTAGAGGCTGAGTCACAGCCATACATGTCAGTTCAAGTCATTGTTTCTTTTGTCTAAATCATTGTTGTTAAGCCACATCCATCTGTATATGTAACACTAATTTGGTAACAACTTCTTTATACTAAGCCAGAATTCATTTTACCTGCTGGTTTTATTTTAAATGTAGGAGCTGTATTAAATAACATTCAAATAAGTAATCGAAATTTAACTGAAAGAATATGGAATGAAAAGTCAAACAGGCATGTTGAGAACAAATTAGAATCTGGCACCTGACAATGATTAACAGGTTGAACAGATTAGACTAGACCTAAATCTCTGTAAATAAAATGAAAGACAGAAAATCTTTTTATTAAACAATTTAATAGGCCTATGAGATTTGAAAAAAAGTTGATTTCTTTACCCATCCTCAATCAATGTTGAGATAGGCTGGAAGATTTTGAACAGGGCATAGAAAAAAGGAAACAAATTTAGTAAACTATCCCCAGACTTCCTCTGATTAAAACCAGACATCTAGATATTTAAAAACACCAAATTATTGATGAATATCCATTCAATACGGATATTTGATATCATACATATTACTGAAAACTAAAACATGATATTAATAGGTTTCATTTATGAAATCTTTGTGAAAGTGTGTCTATCATTATAGTTAAAAATCAAGAAGTTATTTAAATCTACTGTCTAAATAATTTTGATCAAAATATTTTACATTGTATTCAGTGCCAGCATTCATGTTGTATGGCAGAGTACCCATTTCTTTATTTTATTTTGCCATATGATAAAATAAGCCTGAATTTGTGCAGGCATTTTTCAAGAAACCAGTCTCTTCCAAGAAAGAATTTGGATATCAAAAAGTAGAGATATTAGTGTCATTATATACACAGTTTGCTGAACCCTACAGTAATTTGTAAAATTTGTTTGGACACACCAATTTTAGATTACTTACAACATTAAAAGGTCTATTTTTTATGTTATATTGAATATACAATGGTCCAAAATAGATCCAGACAGATAGCAACTTTGGCTGCCATTTTAAAAACCAAAAGTTTTTGCATAATACACTATTCTGTGTGTATACAGATGGAAACCCAAACTTTGAAAAGAGAACTTTCTTCAAATACTGGTGCTTTCTTAGATGAGCCAGCTTCTGAAAGAAAACAGTTCTCTAATCTTTTATCACCTTGTCTCTTAAATATATTAAGGAGATATATTCAGAATTAGTTGCCGAGGTGGGTGCAAAGAAATCCTATTAATATGTGTAGGCTGCCCACGTTTCTTCAACATATTTCTTTCATGAATAAACCACGTTTCTTCAACATATTTCTTTCATGACATTTTACAATATTTTCAAGTTTAGTTGGACATAATTCCAGAGATGTGACAAGCCAATAGGTGGAAAAAAACTAAATAAAATAATAAGCTTGACCTTCAAAACATGCAATTCTTCCTCTAAACAAATCTCTGTTATTGGTGATCTGTCTCAAATTATATGTATATAAAAATATCCTGGGTGAATAACATGACCAAAACATAGTGTCTGGTTGAGATAAAAGTCTTCTTTGAATATTGTTTGTAACTTGAAGACTTTGCTCACTCATTGGATAGATTCCATTAAACACAGCCGGGAGCAATATATCGTGTGGATTATATGACTTTGCCTAATGGACATGCAAATACATATTTTTCACATACAATATACAGACATTTCAGCAGGACAATTGGATAATGGAGCCAAAAAATCAGAAAACTGGCAAATGTACAATGGATTACTATGGCTTCATTCCACACTTCAAATATAATTAACGTTTAATTCATCTGATGCCTTTTTCTAATTGGAGACACATTGGTAGAGGGGCATTTGAGTTCACAAACACGTTCAGTTACTTCCATGTTAACCACATTTCACAAACTTTCAACTTGTGAAATATTTTCTTAAAAAAAACCTTATATAGTAGAACTTGCAGATCTGACTAAATGAAATTTTTATCTTTTTTTTTTCTTTGCTTCTCAAATTATGCTCACCTGAAGTCAAATTTCATATTTATTTCATCCTCATGTGGCAATTTAAACATAATTAGAATTGTCACAAATTTAGAAACTAAAAACTTAATTTATTTTGCCAAAGTGTTCTGGGTTAACATAAAACTTTCAATAATGTTCCCTGAATGTTAAAACTAATTACCTTCTATTTGATTATATCAAATAAACTACAGTAAATAATAATAAAAATGTCATGATTTCCATAGCTTTACAGTTTACAAAGGGCATTTATTCTTCCATTTAACCTAATGTTTGTTGACCAAATACAATGTGTCATGTATTTTTCTAGGCTCAGGAAATAAAATGGAGAAGAGAAAATGTTGGTCTCTGCTCTCATGAAACTTTCAGTCTGGGCTCATAAAATCCTCTCACTTTCCTGTGAAATGAATAGCTCTAAAGTCTCTTACTAACCTCCCACCCCAAAGTAACTACTCTCTGAACTTTATGTTATAATTTATGTCATGCAATTGTATTTCTAAACAATACACTTTTCAGCATTGACTCTTTTTGCCTTTATGTAAAGGAAATCCTACTACAAGTTTTCATTGGTGGCTTGGTATTTTTTTCATTCATAATTATTTTTAAATATTTTTCCATATTGCTTTACATAGCTATAGTTGTCTATTTTCACTGCTGCATAATATGAATATACATTAATTTATAAATCAATTCTGTTGCTAGTGGCTATTTGTGAATTCCAAGTGTTCCATGTCTTCACCAACTCTTGAAAGTATTAGACATAATTCTTTGACAAAATTGTGAATTATAAAGATAGATCATTTATGGTTTTAATTAGCATTCCCATAGTTACGAATGAAGTTAACATTTTAACAAGCTTATTGGTCGTTTGTGTTTTAAGACGTGTCATTTGTCCTATTTTTAATGTTTTTATTTTTCTTTTTGATTCATACACATTCTGTAATATACATTTTCTAAATACTTATCTTTTATAAGTAATATGTGTTTTCTAAATATTTTCTCTCAGCTATCACTTGACTTTCCACCATCTTTATTGAAATATATTTCTATAAGTTTTTGATAATCAAAAGTACTTAAAATTAATCTAGTCTAATTTACAGATATTTTTACGCATGATTTTTATGTTGTACCATGTTTAAGAAATTTTCTTTACCCCATAGTTAAAACAATCTTCTGCTATATTCTGTTTTAAAAGTTTTAAATCCTTAGCCTATCTGAAAAGAGCTTTGTGTGAGTTGCTTTGTAGGTATCCAATCTCCCAATGCAGAATCAGTTGTCCGAGTATGAATTTATTGAATAATTCTGCTTTGCCAGTCCCATTGTATGCCTAATTTCTCATTTTACCCTGTTGGATAAGGTAACACATGCAAAGTTTAATAAAAGGGTTGATAGCAACATCATTATCATGTTCATGATATCAAAAAGGAGCTTTCATTTATTCATCATGTATATTTGCTATAGCTTATTTTAGAAAACTCATATATTCAGAAAGTTCCCTTTTATTTTCAGTTTGGCAAAAGTTTTGTTTAACCAACCTCTTTTTCTGTTTATTTTATATATATTCATCGATTTTACAATGTTCAACTTATTCTGTAGTCCTGAGATAAAGTTATTGATGGTTTTATTCATTTTATATATATAGCAAAATTCAGTTTATTAGTAATTGGTTTAGAATTTTTTTTTTTTTTTTTTTTTTTTTTTTTTTTTCTGAGACAGAGTCTCACTCTGTCACCCAGGCTGCCAGGCTGGAATGCAGTGGCGCGATCTCAGCTCACTGCAAGCTCCGCCTCCCGGGTTCACGCCATTCTCCTGCCTCAGCCTCCCGAGTAGCTGGGACTACAGGCGCCCACCACCACACCTGGCTAATTTTTTTGTTGTTGTTGTTGTTGTAATTTTAGGAGAGACGGGGTTTCACCGTGTTAGTCAGGATGGTCTCGATCTCCTGACCTCGTGATCCGCCCGCCTCGGCCTCCCAAAGTGCTGGGATTACAGGAGTGAGCCACTGTGCCTGGCCTAGAATTTTTATATCTGTGTTCATAAATGAGATTATCCTAAAGTTGTTCCTTTCCTGTTTTGTCCTCAGATATTGAGTTGTGCAGTGTTTTTGCTTCTTCTGTTCTTGGGAAGAGATTATATAAGATCAATATTATGCTTTTTATTTTTAAATTTTGAATGTCTTGAGCACTTACCACTTAAGTTTCGTGAGACTGACCTTTGTTGCATATGTGGTAATTTCTTCTGATATGTCTTCCAGCTTGGCAATTCTTGTTGTGGATACATGTTCAAATGTGGCTAACAAGTTTTTAATTTTAGTTATTGTATTATTAATTCCAACATTTAGTTATTTTTCAAATCTTTTTTGCACTTTCTTCTCCTCTACAGATTCTTTCATTTGCTATTTATTTTTTTGAACCTGGTAAGCATAGTTTTTTATTTTAATTTTTTATTATAGATTCAGGGTACCTGTGCAGGTTTGTTACATGGGTACATTGCTTAAAAACATAATTGTTTTTAATATTTTTGTCTGATAAGTCTAATATTTGATGTCTTGGCAGATTTGTTTCTGTTATTTTTTCTTCTGACATCTTTCACGTTGTCTTACTTCTTTGTGAGCATGTTATCTTCTGCTGCTTGCTAGTCATTGCCTAGAGAAAATTATTTTCAAGGTTCATCAAGGTCTAAGATAGATGTGACTTCCTTCAGAGAGAGTTTACTTTTGTTTATTCAGTTTCTTGGGGAAGTTAAGTTTTGGGGCAATTACTTGTACAACTTTAGGTAATGTGGTCCATTCAGCTTTAATGTAATTAATGAATACATTCATGTAAGACTAATGTGTAGCAACAAGTTTGCAGAAACTTTTTCCCTTTCTTTTAATTTTTTTTTTCTTTATCACTTGTACTCAACCTCAAGACTGCTTTGTATGCCATTCCTCAGTGTTGGGAGGAAAAGGAAAAAGTTTGGATCATGTATAACCTTTTGAGTAGGAGGTTAATTATAAGAAAGTTTTTATAGTATTTCCCCAGCATGGTGCTAAACATGTAAAAGTACTTAACATCATTATGCTGGTAATCCTCAATAAACATTTTTTTGTAAGCATTCAGGTGCACTACTAAGTTCTACAAAGAGAATACTTTTTGTTCAGAACACTTTCCAACCGATTATTTATTATGAACTGTGAATAAGTTTGCAGTATGTATAAGGCAAGGAATTAGTTGTTTGGACTCGATGCATAAGATTAAGACTTTAAGAAACTTTCTATTATATTTAGCTGGGGAGCAAAGATATGTTGAAATAGCTGATGGAGCTCATGTATTGCAAGTTTCTGCCTCCTACCCTCACCCCACCTGGCTGTGCCTGGCTCCCAGACACCAAGATTTTTTTAATCATTAAAGAAGAAATATTCAGAAAGTGAACCATATAGGCTCTTTATATACACAAATATAAAGCAAAGTCCTTCTCTGACATCAGGGATGTGGTTCAGCAGAGGTGAAATGGCTTCAGGGTAAGAATGTAAAAAGTTGGCAGCGTGAGAAAGTCTGGCTCTGAAGGCTGGGTTGCCTTGGGAGTGATGAGCTAACATGAAGGGCAAGAGAAAGATCAGGAAGGGATGGTTTGACCTTTGTATCTTTTATATCTGTTCTCATTTTTAATTTAATTCAATCCATGGATAACAAAATTCTGTACATTTATTTTGTTTATAAGTGTTTTTAAACATTATAGAAGCAGTGCTTTGGGGAGCCAAAGCAGGAAGATTGCTTGAGCCCAGGAGTTCAGGAGCAGACTGGGCTACATAGTGAGCTCCATTCTCTACAAAACAAACAGGAAAAATATCACAGAGAATGTTAGTTTTCATGTGACCTTCTGTACTCCCAGTCAATTCTAGTGTCCTTTCTGCAGGTAAATCCAGTATAAATTCAGAGTTTATGCAAATATGTGTGTGCATGTATGTGTGTGTATGTGTGTGTGTGTGTGTGATTTTATGTATCTTTAGAAGTAGTATTGCATGTGTATTTCCTGTGTGAGTTAGTTTGTTCAGTGGTGGGGAGAGCAGGGTCAGACTACCTGTGTAACCTCAGGCAAGTTACTTAACTTCTTTATGACCCACCTGTTACTTGGGGATCATAATAGGGCCAATGAAATCAGTGTTGTTCTTTGAAAAGATTAAAAAAGCAGAAAAGTTATTTTAAGAGCAAGAAAGAAATAGAAAGTCCAAATATGAGGAAAGAAAACAGGGAATATTTATACATACGGTCAGATTTAAACATAATAAGATAATGTTGTAAATATAATTTTATGCCATTAAATTGGAGAATTTATGTGAAATGACAAATTTTCCAGAAAAGTAGAAATGACAAAAAATAATTGAGAAGGAAATAAAAGAGGTATGAAAATAAAAAAATAAGTTTTTAATTATATTTAACACATATACCAAAAGGTACCTAAATTATAAAAGAAATGCTTACTTAATTTTTACAAAATGATTATACCCATGAAATCCAGTGACTGAAGAGTATGAACAACCTGGAAACCCTCACTCTTCCTTCCAATCACCAATCCCCCAAGATAATTTATATCCTGGCTTGTTCTGCCAAAGATAAATTCTGCCTGTTTTTCAACTTTACATAGATGGACTCATACAGTCAGTGCTCATTTTTGGCTGGCTTCTTTTGTTCAACCTTGTTTGTGAGACTCAGCTCTGGTGTTGGCTGTAGCTTGGTTTGCCCATGCTCATTACTCTAAAATGTTCTATTCTATGAATACACTACAATTTATTTTTTCAACTGTCTATGAACATTTTGCTGATTTTCTATATTTTTTCAGTGCTTCTCTACACATTCTTGTGCACGTTTTTAAGGAAAAAAATTTGTGCAATTTTGTAGATGTATAACCACAAATATAATTAAGGGATATATATATATATATATATATATATATATATATATATGCGCACACACACACACAGACATGTATAATACACATGTGTGCGTATGTATATATATATTTCTTCAGCTTGAGTCGTTGTTGGTAAGCCCTCTACCAGAATTGTTGTACCAATTTATACCAACAGCAATAGGTGAAGAATTGTTTACTCTTTGCTTTTACTTTTCCAAGCCTACAATGTAAGCTCTGTGAAGATAGACCTTTTACTGTATTCACTACTATATTTTCAGTCAATTTTTAATTAAGTAAATCAGTTGGATATTGGCATGTAAGCATTTTTTTTTTAACATGGTAGTGAAATCAATTTATTTACCTTTCTTTGAAAATCACTTTCTTTTCCACAGCTCTATTTCTATACCTACAGGATTCCTCTGACAATTGTACTCCCTTCCTTGATCACTCTCAGTCAGGGATATTTCTCCCCAAGAGACATTACAACCAAGCAGATGCAATTACACCACAGTCCTAAAGACTAGCCTTGGTTGGCCAGTTTTGCTGTTCCCAAAAGAATCAATTAATAGGCCAGAGGGGGCTTTAATTTAATACTGCAGCTACTTTGGGAAATTGTCTATCCATCTATGCATTTATATATACACTTAACAAATATTTATTGAACAATTACTATGTGCCAGGACTGCGCTATGTGAGCAAAATCAGTTCCAGCCTCTGTCCTCATAGGGTTTATGTTTGGTGACATAGACTGATATTTTACAAATAATCAGGGAAATAAATGCAATGCAAAATCACAAATGGGACAAGTTCCACAAAGTAGAGGAATTTAGATCCATGAGGAAAAAATGAAAATATTTTCTCAGTCAAGAAAGTCATAAAATAATTTTCAGAGAAGTGGCAAGTGAACAGAGGTTTGAAAGTTAAGCACATGGAGAGAAACAGGAAAAGTATTTCAGGTCTAGGGAAACACAAGTACAAAATCCTGAAGATGAAAAGAGAAGATGACCGAAACCAGCAACTGTAAGAAAACCAGGGTAATTGACCTGGAGAAAGCCAGGGAACACAGGAACAAACAGCCTGAACAAGAAATTAAATTTTGCCTTTTTTAAAAAGTATATCTTTATGCCTTAGCTGGGTGTGGGGGCACACACCTTATAGTCCTAGCTACTCGGGAGCCTGAAGCAGGAAGATTGCTTCGAGCCTAGGAGTTCAAGGTTGCAGGGAGCTATGATGGTGCCACTCTACTTCAACCTGGGTGACAGAGTGAGACCCCGTTTCAAAAAAAAAAGTAAATCTTTATTCTATGTGCAACTAGAAGACACGGAATGTTTTAAAAATGTGTGCTGTTGGGCAGGCCAACATGATGTGCTGCATGATCAGATTTGCATTTAGAAAAGATCACTTTGGCTGAAAGGTTGAGAGTTTGGAAGCAAGAGACAAGGTGGAAGCAGGAAGACAGACTTAGGGGCTTATGGCAGTGGTTCATGAAGGAGGGGCAGTGGGTTATATTTGGGTGGTGGTGATGGTGATGAAGATATGCAAAAAACGCTCAAGGGAGATTTGTGGGATGATGTTGGCAAGCCTGATGATGGGTTGTTAAAGTGGGAAAGAATGGAGAGGGGTCAAAGAGAGTATCTGGATTTCTGGCAATGACGACTAGTTGGATGCTCACGCCATTCATTGGGAGAAAAACGGTAGAGGAAGATCCTGAGGTCTGATTTAATCAGGTAGCCATGGGAAACAGGAGGCTGTTCTAGGCAGAGGGAATGACATGACTAAGACAGTGAAGGGTCATGTGTCTTTAGTGATGATTAGCAAGTAACAAACTTGATCCAAGTGTAAGATTTGTACAGCCTAATGTTGAAATTTAAGGAGCAATGTTAAAGCACATCCCTCACTCCATTAAAAAGTACAAATTGGTTAGGAAATAGAGGAGTCAGACAGAGAACCACATTTACTGTGTTAGTGCAAGGGCTGGGTAAAAGTGTTTGGCTTAGAAAAAGCAACCAAAGGGTCATCCTAATAATTCACCTACAAATTGAATTTGTCCCTTGTTAAAACTGCAGCCTGTCTGGTGTATGAAAGCCGAGCCTGTTTCGTTAATTTACTATCAGCAAGAAAACACAGGATATTTCATGCACCTTGCAGGTATGCAAATTCCAAGGTTTCCAACTAGATAAGCCATCTTGCATCTTCAGAAAAGAGTGAGAGTATGAAGGAGAGAATCAGAGACTGCCATTCTCAAACTTTTTTTCTTACTTAATTAATATGCCCCCAGGAAACATGGGAGAGGAAGAGGGTATTTTCCTTACAAATAATACTGGCAATGATGTCAGCATGTGAATATTGTAGAGCTAGAAAGAGTTCTAGTTAGAGAACTAGTGTAGAATACAAGTAAAGCCAGATTACTGAGCACTGTAATGCCAGGCTATGATATTAGTGTTTTACTTAGAGGAGACTGAGGGAAAGTTACAGGGTTTTGAATGCAGAAGTGGCAAAGTGAAAGCACTGTAAACAGTAACTTAGATGACCAAGAGGACTTGGCAAATCCTGACCACAGAGGACCCCCAGCTTTGATGCTTTTATTATGACCTGATGTGGCCTGAATATTGCTGTGACACATTTAGGTTTATTTTGTTTTACTTTTTTAAGGTTTCCAACATATCTTTCACTGCCAGAGTGACCAAAATGTTCTCTAATCACTACAAAAAAATATGTGATTTAGTCTAGTAAGGAGACTTATGCTCTAAGCAAATGTAAATAACTACCTTGTAAATATGTATAATTTTTAAATAAACACCTTTTAAAGGGCACAGGTAGTCCCCTATAAAGATAAGCATTCCTCTGTTCTGCTTTTTTCCCCCCTTTCTTTTTGAGGGCTACGCTTTTGGCTAACATCTCTGACCATATTAGAGGCTATCCATATAATTTCTTTTTTGTATTGGCATGCTTTCAAAATTACTCAGTATTGAAAATTTGAAGTCAAGCTTACTATTTCTTCAAAGAGGTTTATTTCTAAAAGTGAGATAGACTTGTTAGAAAAAAAATTACTAAATGACTAATCAATGAGTTTTAAAATATGAAATAAAATATTAACTATTGTACTATTTGAATGAAAATCAAGCTTAAATTACATAGAAAGTTAAGCAAGTTGATGAGCTGTATATATTTATTGGTAAAAGTTTTACATGTCGGAAGCTCCAAAGCCAATAGAATGTTCTTGATTTTTTTTTTTTTGCAAAAACTCTACTTTTTCTGTAATGAATGATTTATTTTTTACTGCTGGCAATTTAGCAATTATTAACTTCTCCATAATTAATGAACAGAAATGGAATCACATGTGGGAGTCTTAATTTTTATTATATGAAGCTTTTCATGTTTTTGAAAATAATTGTCTATTTTTTTCTCCAAGGATTAACGATTAATAGGTAATTTTCGACATTGCTGTGTTTCTATCTCTTGAGATTATTAGATGTGAATAACTTTTTATAAAATAATTCTCTGGGTTGAAATTTCTCATTCTTTGTAGCTGAATCAACCTGTCCCAAGAGAGCTGTGAATTTGGGAACTACAAGAACTGAGTCCAGACTTGTTCAGCTTGGAAGTGTTTGCATGTTTACCATTACAGGTGACTTCACCACCTCTTGACCTTCCGTTGAGCCAGTCTGAGCCTGGTGATTTCAACCTGAAAGAGCCTTACCATTTTAGGGTTAGCATTAAAAATGAGGTAAAGAAATATTTTTCTTATATTCTCCACATGTAATACAATAAATAGTAACTAAATCAAAGCAAAATGTGAGTGGTGAGTCACATTCAGAGAACCTTCTCTATCTTCTCTGGATGCCCTGATATTCTGGATTTCTTTTGAATTCAGTAGTATAATGATGTTAATTCTGAGCGCTTGCATTCTACAATGTAAGTTCCAGCCAGTGACTAGAGTTACAGTTTACTGAAATGATTACTGGTGGCAAAGGCTTCTACTCCTGTTCACTTTTTACAAGGTAGGCTTGATCAGTGATTTGTGCTATTCCTGCCAAAAATGTGCACCATTAGGAGATAAGTAAAGGAGTCAGCTGTAAGCACAACTACCAAATAGTGAGGTCACAGCTGAATTATTGTTGATTCCACTTTCCCTGTGTAGATGTTTTAAAGGCATCGTACTGTGTTTCAGGGTAACATATAGAGCCTATAACTTGAAGAACAACTTGTTTGCTTGTTAGTTGTTTCCTAGGAGTTACATTTTATTGTTGGAATAGGCTACAGCAATTTGAAGAGCATTATTACTTAGCCAATTTAATCTGCATTTGGCTAGAACACACTTCAAGTTCTGTGGATAGAGTCCAATTGTTAGGCAAATTTAGATTGCTGCCTTATTATAGTTGAGGTAAAGTACAAAAAAGGAGATAGCAGCTGTTTAGATGAAATAAGAATTTAACTGGATTTGAACCATGTTGAAGGCCAGACAAGTTTAGGCAAAAGCACACTTTTGAACACTATTTCTACAATATTAAAACTTGCGAATGCATTGATATACATCCGTGTATTCTTAGAGTATCTAAAACCCTAACAAAGCCCTGTTAATTAATGCCCATATTACAGTTCCAAATAGAATAGGGCTGACAATAATGTAAAACAAATAAACAAGATTTCTTAACTAAGAAATAAAATATAGGGGAAGTAATCTGCAATGAATTATTAGCTATAACAATAACAACAAAAGCAAAGATAATTATTATAAAGACAATACTATGTATCCTATTTAATAGAATATTTCTATTCCTGTATTTCTTTGAGACTTTTCAAAGACATCTATACCTGAAAAGAAAGAGCAAGAATAGTTTCCAGAGTCTCTATTCAAAGCTTCTTTGAAGGGCTCAACAATTGCTTGTATGTTACTTTTTCTTTATATAGCAAAGATGGAAGCAAAAAACAAATTACAAAAAGTAAAATATTCAAAATGTCTCCACTGAAAAGAATTGGAAAACTTTTCAAAAATAATTTGAGTTTTGCCTGAGATCACATCCCCCCTGATTATATCAATATTTTGGGGGTGTGTGTGTGTGTGTGTGTGTATATGTGTGTGTGTGACTTTGAGTTCTTACAGCCTTAGGAAACCTTTGAAATTGCATTTAGGAAAATGGGAAATTTTGGTGGAGATTTTAATTCAATTTAACAAATATTTGCAGAATCTGCATAATGTGCAAAGCCATATATTCCAGGATTGTCTTTTCATCATAATGTATTAAAATTTCTAAATAGATTTCTTAGAGATTAAAATTTGATTTAGAAATACTTGGTTTAACACCCTAGGTAAAGATATCTGAAATTCTATAAAATTCAATAAATAAGCATTTTCATCATCCTCCACTATGTTCATAAAATTTATAGCAAGAGATGCCCAGAATAATATTTGTAGAAAATAGGCTGAAATGTATTATGTAGAAAATTATGATATTATGCTAAACAGGTACATTCAGGATGAAAGAATTAGAAATTTCTTTTAAACATTATGATGAAATTGATTCCTTATCTCAACTTTTTAGATACATGAAATAGTGTATATATAAATGAAGAAACTTTTTCTTTTTCCTCCTCATTTTTAAGTTATTATTCCTTTTAGTGATGGTGGAAGCTACAGTTTCTTTTTTGCTAGTTGGCATTTCTGTGAAAGCAGATTTTGTTGGGACATTTATGCCCCACAGAGATTCTGTTAAACTTGGTTCTAGAACTCCCAGTTTCACAGCATCGAGTACTCTAGGGCCCTTCCCGCAATTTGTTACTTCTTAAGATTATTTTCCCTTGAAAATTACTATTTTTATCAAGGTAATAAATATGCAGTTTACTTTTGCAAAGTCGAATCCTAGTCCTCTGAGACCAGCACTTTCCGTTTTAATTCCTTCTTAACTGTAAACCATATACTACGGTCTCTGACTTGTAAGCTCTAGAAATTGCCCTTTGACAATGATGGACATGTACTTGGGAATCACTTCCCTGTCAATTGCTCTTCCTCACCTCTCCAGCAGTTTAGAACTTAGAGCATAATCTTTATCTAAACCTGTAGGTCAGCAAATGGTGTGAAGTGATTAGTTAGCTGTTATTTATTGCGGACCCAGGTTACATGCTATGATTTTATTGCCTTTTAAAAATACAACTTTCTTCCTTGAGTTCAATAATTATTTCACTCTATATCAGTTTAGTTTTCTTTGTACCTATTTGCTCAGTTTTGTGCAAATACTACTACTTATCTTACATTTGCCCCAAAATAGTTTTCCCATTTGTTTATAAAATTTTAAACTATCTTTCAGTTCAGTGTTTTCTTCCCTTAGAGATGTCTCTCCTACAGCCTGGCTTCTTCCTCCTCTGATTTGGTTACTCTCTGGACAGTGGGAGGCTGTTACTTTGTTCTGCTCCATTTTTGATTGCTGCTTCCACAGATAGTGTGCATATAAGATGCATTTTTTAAGATCTTGAATATCTGAAAATGAATATATTCTACCTCATATTTGAATTGTAACAATGATTTCATTCAAAAGGTTTTTTTTTGTTGTTGTTATTTATTGAGTTCCTACTGTGTACCATGCACTATTCTAGGAACCGAAGATACGAGATTAAGTAGGACAAAATGAAAACAAACTAGGTTCTTATCTAAAAAGAGCTTTTATTTTGGGGGTAGAGGAATATAGATAAATAACAACAACAACATGTCATGCATGTATCATATATATGTAGATTATGTCAACATATCTATCTGCACACATACACATACATGTATATAAAGAAAAAGTATGGTAAGGTAGTTAGAGAGTGATGTTGGAGTGTTATTTTCTATAGAAAAATCTCAGAAGGTCTAGATAATCTGAGCAGAGCTCAAAGATAAACGAAAGATTGAACCATGTTTGTATCTCAGGGGACAGCATTCCAGACAGAGTGAAAAACACCTGACTTCTGCTCCTCTTAGATAGACCTCCCATAAATCTCGGGCCTGTAACTTTTGCCTCAGACTCTGTTTTAGGGAATCCACATTAATGACAATTAGACATACATTTTTATGCTGGAAATAATCTGTCCTCAGAACTTTAAAATGATTGCTTCGCTGGGCGTGGTGGCTCACGCCTGTAATCCCAACACTTTGGGAGGCCAAGGCAGGCTGGTCACCAGGTCAGGAGATCAAGACCATCCTGGCTAACACAGCGAAACCCCATCTCTACTAAAAATACAAAAAATTAGCCGGGCGTGGTGGCGGGCGCCTGTAGTCCCAGCTACTCGGGAGGCTGAGTCTGGAGAATGGCGTAAACCCGGGAGGCGGAGCTTACAGTGAGCCGAGATCGCGCCACTGCACTCCAGCCTGGGTAACAGAGCGAGATTCCATCTCCCCGCCAAAAAAAGAAGAAAAAGAAAAATGATTGCTTCACTGTCTCTTATCATCCACTGAGATGTGTAAGATTTAGAGAAGAAGGAAAAGCAAATACAAGATGTTTCTTATTGAGCACACCATGGGTGAGATGGAAATGGAACTGCTAAATTTTAGTATTATTCGTTGGAGGAGGATGTCTCCTTCCTGTCTTCCATCTCTTGAATTTCAGCCAACAGATGTCAATTCTGGTTATTTAAGACTGAAATAAAAATACTTTCTTAAATTCCATTGTGTGAATGTTATTCTTTGTATGTACTTAAAAACGCATTACCAATATAAAAATGATGAACATTTTTAGCACTCACAAAAATTTCCCCTTGCCATTTTGTAATCTCAACCTTCCTGTATTTTCCTATCTTACCACTCTCCCTGGCAATCACTAATCTGCCTTCTATCACTGTAGATTAATTTGCATTGTTTAGACATTTATATAAATGAAGGGTAGTATGAAACCTTTTTGGGAGGTGTGGCATCTTTTATGTAGCATAATTATTTTGAGATTCAACTATATTTCAGGCATCAATAGGACATTATTTTTATTACTGAGTAGTACCCTATTGTAAAGTAGGCCACAACTTGTTTATCCATTTGCCTGTTGATGGTTTTCGGGTTTGCTCCCAGTTTAGGACTCATACAAATAAACACTTCCAATGAACGTTTATGTACAGATGTTTTTATTACTTTGAGTAAATATTAGGAGTGGAATGGCTAATAAGTGTCAATCTAGTTTAAAAGACTGTCGAAATGTTTGCCAAAATTGTTGTACCATTTTATATTCCCATCAACGGTATATGAGAATTCCACATTCTTGCCAACACTTTGTATGAGCCGTCTTTTAAAATTTTAGACAATTTAATATGTGTACCACAGTATCTTATTGTCTTTCCATAATGCCTGATATTGTTTAGCATCTTTTTATGTGCATACATGCTATTGGTACACCTTTGGTAAAGTAGATGTTCAATTTATTTTGCCTCTTTTGTTGTTTTTCTTACTTTCTCATTATTACATTTTAATAGTATTTTTTTACATATTCAGGGTACAATTCTATTATATATGAGATTTGCAAATATTTTCTCCTTGTCTGTGTTTTCTCATTAATTCTCTTAATACACCATTTCAAATAGCAGATGATCTTTATTTCAATGTAGTCCAATTTATGAATTATTTTTGTGTATTTTGCCTTTGGTGTTCTAGCTAAAAAATCTTTGACTGAAGATTACAAAGTTTTTTTCCTACATTTTCTTCTAGAAGTTGATGGTTTTTGTGCTTTATTTTATATTTAAGTCAATGATCCTATAAATCAGTGGTCCCCAATCCTTTTGCCACCAGGGTCCAGTTTTGTGGAAGACAATTTTTCCACGGGGGTGGGCCACGGCATGGAGCCGGTGGATGAAACTGTTCCACCTCAGATCATCAGGCATTAGTTAGATTCTCATGAGGAGTGCGCAACCGAGATCCCTCACATTTGCAATAGGCAGTTCACAACCGGGTTTGTCCTCCTATGAGAATCTAATGCCACGCTGATCTGACAGGAGGAGCTCAAGCTTTAATGCTTGCTTGCCCACTGCTCACCTCCTGCTGTGCAGCCCTGTTCCTAACAGGCCGAAGACCCATACTGGTCCACAGCCCCGGGGTTGGGGACCCCTGCTGTAAGTGACAGAACTTTAACTCAGGTAAGTGCCATGCATACCTGGTTCCAGAGGCTTAAATAATGTAATCAAGACATTTCTCCCTCTTTCTGTTGATACTTTTTCTCGTGTTTTAGTTTTATTTCCTTCTTCTTAAGGTGATTTTCTCTCTATGCAGCAGGAGACTATGCTACAAATAACACACTTCACATTGTCCTACATGCCACAGTGGAAGAAAAAGGAGGTGTCCTCTTGATGATTCCAAAAGAAAAGCGCTAGATCAGTTGCTATGGTCCAAAGATAGGATATTTTGGTGGAGCTGCGTATCATGCCCACCTCTAGGCCTGGGGCTAGGAGGTTGGGTCAGGCCCAATTGGTGCCCATGGAAATGGCTCTAAAAGAAAACAGGGGCTCAAGAGGAGAGCTGCTGAACAACCCATCAAAAAATGGCCACTGCACACATACCTGCCATTCCCTGCAATTTTTTTAAGCAATTGTTTGGGTGAGAAGTGAGTATAAATTCAGCTGTCATTTACCTTCCTTTTTAGTGTTGGTACAACGAGTCATGCATTTGATATTTTGTGGATTACTTCCATTATAGTTATTTCTGTGTATTAGGTACAAATTTGGAGTATCATCTGGAGAAATAAAATCTATTATTAAACTCTATACTTAAATTAAATATTCTTAGGAAAGAGAAATATACAGGGAAAGAAGAGACTCGGATAGAAATGCAAGAATAGGGAAAATGGGGCATGGATATACTGAGGGAAATGGTCCAACAGAAAGAATACCTGTGAGAAGTACTGAACTACATAGTTGGTATTACACATACCTCCAGGAAATAACAACTACTGATATAAGAACTAATCATTAAAATAATATTTTCTAATACTGAGTATTTTCTGCTTTCTTAAATCAGAAGTGGGGTTTGTAGGGAGGTGGGATGTTGTACATATAGGCCACAACTTGCTTATCTATTTATCTGTTGATGGGTTTTGTGGTATTTACAAAAAGTATCAATACAGGATAATGGGCACTTTAGGTGATCATCATTGATTTCTCCATTTGGTCTGAGGAAAATTTTACCTACCTTTTTTTTTGTCAAAGGCTTCACTTTTCTTGTCCTGTTCAATTCTATGGCTTACTAAATGGGTAAATACCTATTTATAGATTCTAAGGAGTTTTCTAAAATTCATTTGAAAACATTCTGAAAGCTGAGAATTTTTCCAAGGAATCTTTGTTTATGCTTTAGAGCTGCCCTGTCAATTATGGTACCCACTAGCAACATGTGACTCCTGATCATTTGAAATGGGGCTAGACCCAAGTGAGATGTGCTGTCAGTGTAAAATCCACATCAGATTTTGAAGACTTAGTATGAAATAAAATTCAAAATAACTTATTAATAACTTTTAAATTGGTTGCACATTGAAATAATATTTTACACATACTTTACATATATATTTACATATAGAGATAATTTATCTTCATATAAAATATTTATTGATTACAAATGAAAAATGTTGACTTTTTGGTGGAGAAATCTAGCACAAACTTGATTGTATGGCTCCTGCTATGAAGTCATCAGAAGAGCACAGCATTATATCTGTGATGTATGTATGACCTAACTCTGCATATGAGGAAATATCAGATAGAAATAGGTGAAACCCATTCATCAGAAAGACATGATTGTACTGTTTAAAACTCTCAATGCCATGAAAAACAGGGAAAAAGAGAGGAACTGTTTCAGATCAAAGGAAACTAAAGAGACATGACTACTAATGCAAGGGGAGATCCTGTATTAGATCTAGGACTAGAAAGTAAAAAAAGATGTATTTGGAGGACAGCTGAGAAAGTTGAATGTGATCATAGCATCTGTAAATTGACATTAGTGTTGTGTCAATGTTCATATCCTGATATGAATGATTATATTCTGGTTAGGTAGAGCCTGGTTTTAGTATCCCTGTTTTTTCTGTTACTTACTCTAAAATGGTTTGGAAAAATAACATGTCTAATAATTAATATTTAGTACATAATTTTTAATATAGGAGAGAGAGAGTGCAAATTTGGTGAGAGACTTACAGTTAGGGAATTTGAGTGAAGTAAATATGAAAGTTCATTATACTTTTCTTGGAACTTTTCTGTAAATTTGAAATTCAAAATAAGTTACAAAAACTTATTGGTCAACCTAAAATGGAACAGAAATAATAGCAATAAGGTAATTAGTAAGCAGACTGAGGAAAAAGATATTTAGAGCTTCACGTGGTAACGTTGTGGAGAGGAAGGGTGAAGTCTTCAGGCACTGGGTTATGGAACTAGATTCTGAAGTGTGGATAGGATTTTGATGACAAGCAGAGCATGGAGAGAAGGAGGAAGGGCATTCTAGTTCAGAGAAACAATAAGAACAAAGGATTTGGGATGGAAATAAAGATGATGTGCTTGGCAAATAATAAATAGACCTGTTTGGCCAGAGTGGAGGAGTCTTGTTGAGAAATAGTGGGAGACGTGTGGGAGATGTGGAAGGAGTCCAGGGTATAGAAGATGCATCAGTATAAAGCAGAACAAATTAGGGTTTGATCTTAGTTTCAAAAGAATTTAGAGACCAAAAGTTCAAGCAAAGCAAAACAGAAAATTATGACTTTGTTTTTTACTTTGTTTATCGAGGTTTTTTTGTTTGTTTGTTTTAAAGCAACTTTACTCCAGAAAATGTGTCCAGTAAAACTTTATATTGTTGGCTTAATGTTACTCTAAAACAAACTCATTGTTTTGGGAAGACTTCATTTATTTATTAAATAAATATGCACTATTTACTTATAGTTTCTTGGACACTTTCAAACCCAAATCCATCTAAGATCTCTGCTCTGCACTTGCTCTTCCCTCTACAAAATCTTTCCCTAGATAATCATATTTTATTCATTTTGATTTTGATTTTAAAGGAGTAGCTTTGGTTTTAGTTTTAGAACCTTTATTAAGAATGCTTAACTTTTATTTTTTTTAAATGACAACTACTGTTTTCTCAAAGCTAGTTAGGGATGATCCTCAGAAAATGGCAAAGGCCTTCCCAAGTATTTTAATAAAAAGGTGTTTATTCTCTATCATTTCCCTCACCTGCCACCATCCCTAGGGAAGCCAGATGGTGATGGGTGAGGTCAGATAGGGTAGGTCTTGGCTAATAATCAAGCAATAAAAGAGCTTTTTATTTTTGGGCAGTTCATTCACAAAAATTGTATTTACCAATATAATTTTCAGTTTTTATTGGCTTATGATTTTACATATAGTTATTTAAAGAATATAGGGTCTAAGAAATGTTATGAAATAATATCTCAAACTTGCTTTTTCTTTTTACAAATAGCTAAAATTTATTTTGATAGTTCTTATTGAGCAACTATTTGTTTTCTCTTTGATTTCTGAGGCCATTATCATTCTCTACTACATTATTATGTATACTGCTTTCTTTCTGAATTATTGTTCTTTTCCATTGATCTATCTCACAAATATTATATCACCATACTATGTACTGATAAAAATTTATAATGTATTTTTATTTCTGAGCACCTAAGTTCCTTTCATTATTCTTTTTTTCCCCATATTCTCACATGTTTGCTTATACAAAAGAACTTTAGCATCAATTTCTTGAGTTTCAGAAAAAAAGTAGATTTTTATGGGAATTATATTTGCTATAAACCAACTTGGAAATAACAAAAGAAAATCTGTATTTTTAAGTAGTCTTTCCACTTAGGATTAAGTACCTTCCAAAGAAATGTGCCTGCATGGAATTTGGAAGGTAGACGTGAGATGGAGGCTCTTCTTTCTGTGATAGTGACAGTTGATGGACAGGTTCTCACAGATGCCAGTTTTTCAGAGGCCAGACCAGGCTGCACGTGCCACTCTCTGGTGAAATGGGTAGCTGTGATAACAGTGCCAGTTTCCAGATGTTTCCTGACCTCAGAATGTTTCAAAAGTAATGAAGACCTAAACAGTTTTCTATTTGGATAGCAGTTGCATGGCACGGGCTTGCCGCCTGGTGGCAGTCCCATGACATTCACTCTTTCATTAATTAGAGTAAAATTTAAGTGCCCAATTCATTTTTTGTGTGAAATACCTAGGGTGATTTCTAGTTCCTGCACTGAAACTTAGTCCTATAAAATAGACTCACAAGGATTGCAACCTGGAGTTATTATCTCACCAGGTTGGGCTTGAAGGTAATAATAATCTCATTGCCAGTAGAAAAAGAAACATGGTCAACTGAAAAAATAGAAGAACTATCTCTTAATGATTACCTGAGGCTGCCTGGAAGAAATGGGATGTTTAAGGCAAGAGACTGGCAGATAATGTAGCTGCTGTCATAAACTACTGTGATGGGACTAAGGAACACCTACCTGCACTGTGAGTAAGTTGGTCACTTCCAAAACTAATGAGGAGCTAAAGAAAGATAATGAAGTGCTCCAGAATTTAAGTTTTCATCTCATGGTATGATCTGAGGACCTGAGACCTTCTATGGCCACTCGAAGAATCTCTTATCTTGTATACCCAGAGTTGATATAATTAAAAACATGACAGAGTCTAATCTTGCAACTTACTTTACTCCCACACAGGTTGAATTCACAGCTTCACCAGATCTCTTATGTGAAACTTGGGGAATTAATTAGGATAAAGTGTGACTTTAAGAATGAGATAGGGACAATTGGTAGATTTGGATGACTCTGTGTTCTAGAAATTATCAAGTCCCAATGAGCTTCTTTGTCATCAATAGTCCTTTCTCACAAATGAAGCTAGTACTGTTTCACATGAAGATCCTGCAAGGTCTTTACCTGAGAGAGTCACCTACAAAGTGATGTTAATTCTCTTCATGTGCACCTCTCATTGCCATCAGACCCTTATTAGAGTCAGAATCCAACGTATCCCAGAAGAACAATTACACAGTTGGAGACATAAGAAAGTAGCTTCACACCAAAAGGAATTTTAAGGTCTTGCTAATTTACTTTGATAGAAATTTGAGAAATATATATGTGAGTGAATTCTAAGAGAACTGATGAAGAAGGAAGAAACTTACTAGTGTGAGACTAATGTATGTATATGGGTATACTTACCAAAGGTGTGGATTTAGTTTGTGAGCTTGAGCATCTGAGACTGGCATTGAAAATCTAATTGATTGCATAACAGAAATATTTATGATGGACTTCATTAAATTAAATGGGGGTGTTGGACTTGTCTGGTATAATAGAAAGTGTAGTAGCCCCTATTTGTTGACAAATAGTTCATCTTCTCCTGGGAGCACTGCAGAATTGCACTTCCAGGCTCCCTTTTTAGTTAGTGGGGGGTATGTGGCTATTTCAGTTCAATGAGCTGTAATAGTACCTGACACACATTATTAAATGCCAGGGCATTTAATTGTTTACACTGCACTCACAGAGCATTGCTTCCCTCTGATACAGTGACAGGCAATATCCAGGATAGTGGCTATTTCATCAGCTTGGTTTATTGAAAGACTCCAGTAGTAGAAACCCCTTCCTGACCTGCAGTGGACAAGTGGTGTGAGTGAAACAGAAACTTATAATGTTTTTAACTACTGGGACTATGGAATGGTTATTGTATAATGACCTATTGTGACTTACACCTAGAGGAAGTAAAACATTCAAAGTTTATCATATGTTATCCATAAATCCACCCACATCACTCTACACCCCAGGAAGTTTCCAAAAATACTTCATCACCAAAGCATTAAGAAATAAATATATTGGTGAGAGAGGCATGAAATACCTTGGGAAGTCTATTGTGGCTGCCCTCTGAAAGCTGGAGATGACAGTAGAAGACCTCATGATTGAAGTAGGCTGCCTAATTTCAATGGGATGATGGAATTCCAGGGATACGGAATTATACTTCAGGACTTAAGCACCAGGTGCAAAATGCACATAGATGCCATAATGAGCAGTAGGGCCAAAGCATTAATTGGAATGATTTGACCCTCGAGAATCACAGTCTCCCTAGGACTCACATACATCTATATAAGCAGCCTACTGAATCTTATCTAATATATATTTTTCAAAAATGAAACTCTAAATGTGGGAAATAGAAACCTGAGTAAGTCGCAGTAATGAAGAATCATAGTTCCTCATCCAATTCCCTGACCTGAGTTTGTTCCCAGACTCAAAATCCCTAAAAATATTAGAGATGTTGGGTTATATAAAGAAAAGGCACTGCAATACAGTCAAGTCCTGATGCATGGCTACTAATGTCACAAATTTTTATGAAAAAGTAATCTATTATTTGTCATGTTGTTATTAGTGAGTGTACATACTGTCCACACAAGTCTGTCTTCTGCTTTCTGAGGTTGCTGCAGGTCATTTAGACTTTTCAGGTTCAGTTGTTTTTAGTGCTCATCAGGTATCTTCCACTGTGGGAAACTGTAATTTATTAGTTATTGTTGTATTTCTTGGACTCATCTACATAGGATGAGTGCTAAGAGATTTAGTTTAAAAAAGACTGATTTTTAAGTACATCAAGAACATTCTTCCTCTTTCTTAAGCTTCTCATGTCTATGTGATTTGCATAAGGTAATGATTCTAACATTTTTTAAAAAATTAGGAAGTCTACTGGGTATCTCTTAAAGTTGGCTTATTTAGTATGAGGTAATCTAGGTCAATAAGAAGCGAACTAGATCTACTAAGATTGGTTAGGACTATCAGAGAATTTCATAAATAAATTCATCCTTAATCCTGAGATAATTGTGAATCCCAAGTTTCATCCTAAGAAAAAAAATATGTAATGTAGTGGAGTTGGCTTTGTGTTTTGAAGGACAAAGGAGCACAATGAGATTTCCTGTGACCTGTTGAAGTCCATAGAATTTTACATACAAAGTTCATCTTGTAATGACATTTCATTCTACTCACAATAAATTACACCTGTAACTAACATCTATAACCAATCTCTTTTCTCTCCCTTTAAAAAATACTCTGTATTTCTGTTATAAAAATAATGATCATGATTTCTGAGCTGTAGCCTAAAATGGAACAAAATATTTGAAATCCGAGATGTTTTAAATTTTATAATTCACTTACAACTTCAGTCTTACACTACATAAGCATCTAAAATTTACAAGAATATTCATACCTAAAATATTTTCAACTTATTGTATTTCCATTCAAAATTTTGTTGACATTTTTGAATTTTAATAAAAGAAGCCAGTCAAAAATCATTTGGTATCTTGATTTCAGTCAATGACACCCAGCCACACAAATATAGATTTAATGTTGATTAAAACTAGGTTTTTGAGTGGATATCATGCATGAGAAAATTAAAAAATAAATATTGGCTTAGAATATTGTCACCGTTATGAAATTTCTTCCACTTTGGCCTAGTTTGTTGTATAAAAAGATACGTGTTCATAATAATAACCGTGATGTAATACCAAAGACTCAATTCACATTCTATAATAATGTTGACTTAAGCATTCAAAATATTCAAAAGAAGAATCTTTCATTTATTTAGAGCCATTTTTATTGATAATTATATCTTTCTGTAGAAAATGAACATTTAAAATAGTTTAAGTATTTTTTAAAATGTTGCCAATCTTTACAGAGAAGATTGGTTTTGGAAAATGAATCTTACATTTGCCAGCAATATATGTCAGAATTGTTAAAAGCTCAGCAATTATAGTCAATGTATTTCCTGTGAATTTAGACAACTCCTACTTTTGAATGATCATCTTAGATGACTTGGTCCTTTAGTTATTTTATATGACTGAAGACTGTGTGTACTTACCTGTACTTAGTGATTGCAAATCAGGAATGTACATAAACCTATCTCTAGGATAGGGAAAGAATTTTTAATCTACTTTAGACCGAATTATGGAAGGTAAGGTTAGTAAAATACTCTCTAGGTCTGGAGTATTGGGTGTGTTCCTGTCCACTTGTCACAGTAGGTTTGATTGAATACATGAAGGTCAGTGGTTAACAACAAAGATCAACAGAGAACATGTGAAATATTGGAGGATAGCAATATGAGAAACTGGATGATAAAATAGGGCTTGAACAGACTCAGCAAGTGTTACAAATTTTAGCAACTAAGGCACATTGATACTTCCATATTCAATAAACAAGCTTCGTGACTATAAAGATATTTATATTTATACTATTATTTATTTGTTTATTATGTTGTTTATGTATGTAATTTACATTTGTAACAAGATCATTGAATCTGCACATTTGTGCACAAGTTCACATTTAAAACCATCGAAGCACATAATAATAAAAAAAAATCTGTCATACAAGTGAAGCATTCCAACCACAAGGAAGATTAAGGTAGGAAGAGAAACCACTCTTTATATGCTGCTTCAGATACCTCAGAAAGGTCCCAGAGATTGCAGGGAGTATCTCCCTTTTTTAATGAAATGTAAGCACAAAAGTTTGAGATGGTCTAGGACAAAGGTAACAGTCAATGGGAGAGTCTTCTAGACTTGTTTTCCATGTTGAGAACAAGTGCTATTAAAAAAAAGAGAGAGAGAGAAAGAGCTTAGTTTCCTTAAGCTTTTCCATGCAAACCCAAACCCAGTATGACATGAAAGCCAAGCAATCTCCTGTTGACTTATTGACGGGAAGCATTTCAGGACCAGTTACCCCGTTTTCAGACTGAGTCATCTGCTCTGTAGTAATCCATGGTATTAGCTCCACATGTGTACACAGGATGCTGCCACTGCGTCATTGTGAGGACACAGATGGCAGCACCAGTCATATACTTCCTGGGGGCACTTCAAAATGTCAAAGACAATTTCGATTGCCAATTTTGATTTGTCTTTTTTTTTTTTTTTTTTTTTAAGGAGTCTCGCTCTGTCGCCCAGGCTGGAGTGCAGTGGTGCGATCTTGGCTCACTGCTTCCTCCACCCCCCGGGTTGAAGCAATTCTCCTGCTTCAACCTCCCAAGTAGCTGGGATTACAGGCATGCACCACCATGCCTGGCTAATTTTTGTATTTTTAGTAGAGACGGCGTTTCACTGTGTTGGTCAGGCTGGTCTCGAACTCCTGACCTCATGATCCACCTGCTTTGGCCTCCCAAAGTGGATTACAGGCATGAGCCACCGTGTCCGGCCCATGGTTGTTTTTAGTAGTTGCTAATAGATTTCTGATAGACTGAATCAAATTAATGTGTTAATTCAGGAGACTATTAAGATAGACCATTTCTTGCATCTACTCATTCTTCCCCAAAGTTAAATGAATACATTAAAAATGTTAGCAATAGTAATATTTGTTCTGATCAGTTTTAAAGGGTCAGACCTTACATATCAGGAATGATGCTTCATTGTTAGAATCTAAACTTTTAATTGCCCTGGAGCTGTTCATATTTTCTATGGGTGGTCAATACAGTTTGGCAATACAGTTCTGCTGAGATTATGGAAGCAGCTGCTTCATCGTCGTCTTCTTTATTCTCAGGCGTGCTGCTCTCTTGTGGGCTCTAGATGGGTATGTTATTCAAAAGAGTTCTTGTTTTCCTCTGAGATAACCCAAATTTATAAAGAAAAAGGGAAAACGACAGTAAAGTGGTTTCGAGCACAAGTTCAAGTATATTTATAAACTGACACATTGTTACCATTAGTGTGTGTAAGGCAATTTGCAAAGGACTTGAGTCAGCTCTACCTCATCGCTTATTATCTATGCAATGCAAACAACTTCCCTGTCCACTAGCTTCATCTTTTAAAAGGGGATAACTATATACCAACCTCTTAAATTTAAATGAAATAACATGTAAAATACCTATCATTGATTCTGGCAGATAACAAACACACAATAGATATTAAATATTATCACTAGTAAGTATAAAATTATGAAATTAAAGGTTATATTTGTTAATAGGTATCCAATATTAATTAGTGTTAATTAGTATCCAGTGGTATAGGAAGATTCTGTGGCAAGTTGTATTATTGTTCTCCGATATTTGATGATCCTCCCCAGGGGAAGATTATATTTCCATGAACCACTGACATCAGACTTGGCCATGCGTTTCTCTTTGGCCAGCGAAAATGGGCTGAAGTAATGTGTGTTACTTCTGAGCACAAAGTTTAAGAGCCAATATGTGGTTCACTATTTATTCTTTCCCCTGTGCCATGATCATCAGAAAAATGTAGACAGAGGCTGCTTTATCAGCCTGGATTTTGAAGTGAAGACAAGGGCAGAAAATGCAGTCCATCTGTGTATCAAGTTCCATGAGCAAGAAATAAACCCTTTTTGCAGTAACCGAGATTTTGAGGTCATTTGTTATTTCACCATAACCTGCATTTTAAAACATTTTTGTTGTATAAGTTAATATCAACATTTCTCCCAACCCTAACCCCACCAAAAGGAATTATTTTACTTAGGACCCAATGACTAAGCCATTCCCAAAACAAACATAGAGAAGGCTGCTCAGTTTAGTATCTGTCTTTTCCAATGGAAGGAATAGTTCATTCCAGAGAACGAATTTTAGGTTTGGCACTAACCCGAAAGCATTTTGTGGGCTCCTGGAGCTTTGCTTTCAAGAGAATTGCAATTGTGGGTACTGATCCTTCACAACTCTGCATAGCAGGCAATTACTACTAGTGTTTCTCAAATGGTCCCTTTCCAAAAACAACTTATGAATATAAAAATCAAAAGCTAAAGTTTCATTGTTCTTTAGTTGGAATAAATCCCAGACAACTGTATTGAATTTATTCATAATACATGAAAAGACTTAAGAAAATCTCAGTGGGAGTAGGAAGAGAAGGTAGGAAATTGGCATGATAATGAAAATGAAACTCTACACAATCATAAGGCAAAGAAGAGGCAAGGTCAAGGTTTTTTTAATTAGAAATTTTATACCTTTGAAAATTAGACTTACTTACTTATAGT
This sequence comes from Macaca nemestrina, assembly GCF_043159975.1. Taxonomy (NCBI): domain Eukaryota; kingdom Metazoa; phylum Chordata; class Mammalia; order Primates; family Cercopithecidae; genus Macaca; species Macaca nemestrina. The sequence continues at coordinate 69,313,830 of NC_092127.1, read as the reverse complement.
ATTACATGTGTTTGACCATTAAATGTCTATTTGAGTTCCAAAATGTTAATTTCAAAGATGTTAGCTACCAGGTTTTTCATGATAAGGCTTTCAACATTTTTTTTTTAGTTAGGGTCTGAGTATAAGTAGAGCTTCAGGTGAAGTTCTCCTGGTGCCTGTTATGGATAATGGTAGGCATGATCTTGTAGATTTGCATGAAAAGAGATCGTACGTTAAATGTACCCAGGAAATTTGCTCTTTAGTGTTTTATTGTGGATAGGTCACAGTGATTTATAGTAATGAAAAACAGCCATTTCCTAATTTATCATTTTTGATCAAACTTGTTATTAATATTAAACTAAAGAATAAGTACAGGGTACCAGTATTTAAAAAGCTTGAAAATCAGAGCTCTTTAAATTCTTCAGGCCTTTTTTCAGCTAACTAATGAACAATCAACTGTATTTTCTATTTGTTAAAAAGTATTGAGCATCCAGTATATGTGGGGCACTGTCCTAGACAATAGGGATGTATCCATAAACAATATAGACTGAAACCCCTATCTTGGTGGAACATATAGTTTTGAGAGTAAGTTAATGAATGCACCTTATAAGTAGACCTTTCATTGTTCCTTATAATATTCATGCTTGAACTGAGGTACAGCAAAACGCAATGACCGCCTTAAGCATGACAGGCTTAAGCGTATCCACTGCAACTCATATACACAGAAGTTCCATTATTTTTAATAAGTGAATTCAGCCTTCTGCAGATGATGGAGGGAGGATCTAATTTTGCCATTTCAAGGTGTCTCAGTTGCTTGTGACGAACAAAGTTAGTCTCTTGTGGCTAAATATTGAGTCAACTTCAACATTTTTCCTTTTCTCTTTCACCTGCCCTGCTTTCAAGGCCTGACCTCAGTGTGGACTGGGTTGACATAATTTTCTGGCTGGGAAAGGATATTTATCCCATACTAGCTCCCAAAGATCTAGTGCAATCTGCTCTTGGGGCATCACCCTAGTTTTAGGGTGTCCACTTTTGAGGAGTCTTTGTCTGATATAACTTGCATTATTTTTTCTGAGTTAACATAGTTCACAGGGATTACCCTGGGGAAGCTTGGTAATATCACCCAGCTGGTGGTGAACCCTTCTGGATCACTGCTGGTGTTGCTTGATCTTCAAAGACTCAGCTATATTCTCCAGCTGACCTTGCTATGTGCTGTCAATCTTGTGTCTTCTGTAAAGGGCCCCCCTTTTCTCTAGGGATTTCAGGCCCGAGTGAAGTAGTGTGTGTGTGTGTGTGCGCGCGCGTGTGCATATGTATAAGGAGGAGGCTGTGTGTTCATGGCGCTTCTATTAGGGTTTGGGTCCAGCTTAGAGGGTATTCTCCTTTCTGTTAAGTGGGAACTGTCCCTGGGTCATCTATTGCATCTTTCCTACTCTGTGGCTTAGGGTAAAAACCCTGTGCTCCTTGGTTGCAATCTTTGCTTGTTGCTGTTTAAAAAACTTTTATTATTTTTTTTATTTATAAGATTTTGTTCCTTTTCTAAAAAGACTGAATTACAAGCTTACTCTTACAATTGTCATCTCTGAAGAAAGTATTAAGTGTTAGCTTTAGAAGTCAAAATCTGAACTTTATCACCTCTGCTGTTGGCTGGCCTCTGCCCTCCTCTGAAGCTAAGGGTGCCTCACACAGTAGGTGAAGGACTTTGGGGCAGCAAGAATTACCAGGAATAAACAATCACCAGATAACATTTCAAAACATTTCTCTCCCTCATGAGATGTTCAAAAGACATGAGAAAATAAAGTCAATCCTCACCAACACTATGGCTAGGAAAAATAATTCAGCTGTTTTAGAAACAACAACTGACTACGTTTTTAAAAGTTGTTGCTTAAGTTACTGGTGTCCTGGGATTAAGTTAGCACGTTTTTATGCACACACCATTTCAAATAAATAACATACTTTTGGCCCGTAATCAAAAACATGAAAATTCGGTTTTCAAAGAGATTGAGACTAGCCTGCACAGCATCTGTAGACTTTGTAAGATACAAACATCAATTTTGGAAAACATGTAAGTCATACCCAAGACTGGTTACTCCAAAGTACAAAGTCTAGTGGTACATTCTTTAACTTTATATGTGATAAATGAAACAACGGATAATGAAAGAGAAGGTAAAACATACTGTAATGATTATTTCAGATATGTAAAAAAATCTCACTATCAGCCATTATGGAGATCACTCCCATTAGCAATTAGGCAATTTAACATTTGAGGATGCTGAACCCCCAAGAAGATATGCCCCAGGCCCAATATTTCGTTCACTCTATGTCTTTCAGGGATCTCTTCACTCAATAATAACTTATGTGACATCTCTTACCTTTCTAATCTCTCCTACTGTGAGCTCTCACAAGAGCAAAGGCCGTGCTTGTTTGCTCTGAACCCTGCTCTGTCCCCAGAGCCTGGTATAGTACCTGGACTTAGTGAGTGCTCTGTAAACATTTTTGGAATATTTTAACACCAAAATAGTCCCACTTACCCTCTTTCCATAAAGAAAATCAGTTTGTAATAGTTTGTAATGGTCCAGATATTCAAATTTAAAGACTAATGGGAATGTGATGACTACTGGGTTTCTTAAATAGATTCTCCTCTCTTCCAAAGGGCTCTAGAAGTCTTCTAGTTATACATATAGAATATCTTCTAGGAAGGGCCTAATTGGATCATAGACACAATAGCTTCTGGTATTATTTGACCAATCAGATCATAGTAAACTAGCATTCTTACAGGACGACATGAAGGATTTTCATTGCCAGTCCTCAGCATATAGGCAGTCACAGAAAAAAAGCATTTGTCCTGAAATGTTCAGCTCTTATTTTTTTCCCCATGTCCTTTATAGTAAAATTTGTGTCCTCACTTTGCTAAATCTCTAGCAAGTAATTCCTTAATTTGAATCTAAAATGGACTTCCAAGTTGTTGTTGTTTCTCATGACCAGGGCTTTTACTAGCCAGGCAATATCTTTAATTTGTATTATTAACTTTATCTTCAAATTTGTAAATACATGAACAAACTCTGGAAGATTTGATTTTTCTTTTTTTTTTTTTTTTTTTGAGACGGAGTCTCGCTCTGCCACCCAGGCTGGAGTGCAATGGCCGGATCTCAGCTCACTGCAAGCTCCGCTTCCCAGGTTCACGCCATTCTCCTGCCTCAGCCTCCCGAGTAGCTGGGACTACAGGCGCCCGCCACCGCGCCCGGCTAGTTTTTTGTATTTTTTAGTAGAGACGGGGTTTCACCGTGTTAGCCAGGATGGTCTCGATCTCCTGACCTCGTGATCCGCCCGTCTCGGCCTCCCAAAGTGCTGGGATTACAGGCTTGAGCCACCGCGCCCGGCCCTGAAGATTTGATTTAGCAAACATAGGAAGAGGATATTAAAACATTTGTGATTTGAGATTAAAATATGTAAACAACACAGTGTCATGGATTCCTTTGTTATTACTAAGGACAAAATGAACAAGATGAGGGTGAGAAATTCACTTGATGTTCTGTGTGTTTGTTTTGCCATATCTCGTTTCCATATGCTTTCTAAATTGTTTCCTCTCCTTCCCTCTTGCTCACGCCCTCCAAATCAGTCTGTCCCAAATTTCTGAGGCAATAAGTCATAAAGTAAAGAGCTAAATATCAAAAATGAAAAAACGATGGCCTGTTGTAGAATACCATTCTCACCACAAATGATAGTTTTTGATTCCTATCCTAAGTTTGTGCAGCAATGGAACCCAACCCAGTCAGACATTAGTTCCATGCCAATGATGGATTTTATTTTGGCTCTTAAACATATTTATCTAACCTAAAACTCAACCATTGTTTAAATTAGAAGGTGCAGCAAGTAATATGTAATTTGGAACAAATAACTTTTTTTCCTTCCTATTTTCAGGGAATAAAAGAGGAAATGAGGGTAGAAAAATAATACTTTCTGCTTACACATGGAGGAGTGGGAGTGAGATGGGGTAGGAAAAAACCCAGGCAGTTCTTTTATATTGCTTTAAATGTTGAGTAAAACCTGTGCACCACTGAACCACAAAATAAAGAACCCATGAATAACATTAATTTGCTCTTTGCTAAACATTGAAAGATATTACAAATATATTTTCAAAACTAGCCCTTTTCTTTTGGAGTATTCTAACTAGTTGATAAAACAATAATAGAAGACATGTAAAAGAAATTACAGTGAGAAAATCAGGGTAAGTTTACATCATACTGCAGGAAAAAACTACATTATATCTGAGAGCTAGCTATTGCCAAAACAATGCTAACTAACACACAAAGTATCTGTGACATACAATAATATGCACCCATTTCTCACTCAAATGTCTGCAAAGCATTTGGGGATCTGCTAATTCTAGGTCAGGCATGGCTGGGTTTGATTTGGTTAGTTTCATGTCTGCCCCACTTTCTCATTGATGTAGGGCCAGTAGGTTATACAGGGGAGGTTCTTTTAGACAACGGCAGAAGTGTAACAGGATAAACCCAAGCACTCCATCATATTTCAAGCCCCTGGCCAAAGTAGAGAAAAAGTATAGAGAAATACACTCTGCCCATCATAAAGCTATATCAAGTATATGGCAGTATAGTCTATAAGAAAATAAAGAAATGAGGCTAATAGTTCACTCTATGCATATAAATTATAGTGCATAAATTAATTATAATCTAAAGTGAATAATATTTTTAGCTTAAAATATGATGGATTCTATTTAGGAAAGCAATTTATTTTAGTATTATGAAATGCCATTATAAAATGAGAGCCATAAATGTGATTATTGTATATCAAATGTCAAGGACATTGTAAATTCTTTCTGAAAAAAAAAATGAACTTATTAAGGGTGAATAAAAGCTGTTAAACTGCATGTTGTTTCATTTTTCTTTATTAGAAAGCCAATGTTAAAAGACATTCTTTGGTTGATGTTGGATTCATTCTTAAACAGATGGATCACACCAATGCACTAACAAACCAAACAAGACCTGTAGTCAATATGCATACCTAACTTAATTTATATTTTGTTGATTTAATGGATGATTCATGTATTTTCATCTAAGTTGATTGTGGCTTTTTTATATTAAAGCACATGTAATCTTTTTTCTTTTCTTTCCTTTTTTTTTTTTTCTTTTCTTTTCTTCTTTTTTTTCTTTTTTGAGATGGAGTCTCGCTCTGTCGCCCAGGCTAGAGTGTAGTGGCACAATCTTGGCTCACTGCAATCTCTGCCTCCCAGGTTCAAGCGATTCTCCTGCTTCAGCCTCCTGAGTAGTTGGGATTACAGGTGTGCCCCACCACATCCAGCTAATTTTTGTATTTTTAGTAGAGACAGGGTTTAACCATGTTGGTCAGGATGGTCTCGATCTCCTGACCTCATGATCTGCCTGCCTTGGCCTCCCAAAGTGCTGGGATTGCAGGCATGAGCCACCATGCCTAGCCATATGTAATCATTTTTACAGCATTTTGCTTTTTTGCTCATGCTGTCTTTATCTTCACATTTCTTCTCTTTTCCCCCTTTCTTCTCCTTCCTCTTTCTCCTTTTTCTTCTTCTTGTTATGTCATCCTTATTTTATAGATAAGGAAACTGGATCTTAAAGTGGTGATATGGTTTGGCTATGTCCCTACCCAAATCTCTTGAATTGTAGCTCCCCTAATTCCCATGTGTTGTGGGAGGGACTGGGTAGGCGGTAATTGAATCATGGGGGGCAGGTCTTTCCCATGCTCTTCTCATGAATAAGTCTCACAAGATCTGATGATGTTATAAATGGAAGCTTCCCTGCACAAGTTTTCTCTTTGCCTCCCACCATGTAAGATGTCCCTTTGCTCTTCCTTCATCTTCTGCCATGATTATGAGGTCTCCTCAGCCATGTGGAACTGTGAACCTATTTAACCTCTTTCCTTTATCAGTTACCCAGTCTTGGGTATGTCTTTATTAGCAGTGTGAGAACAGACTAATACAAGTGGTTACATTACTTGCCTGAAGTGATGCATGTACTAAGTTCCTAGACCAATCTTGAAAAATTTGTGACTTCTAATGCGTAATCCTCTAATATTGAACTTAAGTGTAATTTAACTTTATAGCTATTTGATTTCATACTTAGAATGCTTACCTAGTATAGTGGTTGTCAAATGATCATTTGGGGTAACCTGCTAACAGTATACATTTCTTGGCTCCATGCCCCATCATTGTGATTCTCAGTAGATTTATGGTTGTGCTGGTAAGTCTCTATTTCTTTTTAAATCCATTTAATACTGTACATAATATGCTATTATATTTTTTCCTCAGCACCTGTTCATTGCTATTCATATTAGATACATACATGTGTGCACACACAAATACATATGAACACTATTTCTTCTATTTTTAGTCTTCAGTTGACATATATGTTAATTACTATTTTCCCTTAAGAATGCAACATTCGTCAGGGTCCTTTTATTGACTTCTTTCACTCTCGATTACCAGCACTTTGATTAATGATCGTACATGTTTGATGCTCAATAAAATATGTTGAAGTAATAAATAAACATTATGTTGACTTTCTAATCCTTCTTTCTTCTGTTAATTTTATGGATCATTGATGATTTTGCTATTATAGTATGTTATATATTATTAAAGTTATTTTTATTTCAGCTAAGAATCCTAGGTTACTGTTATCCTAAGGTTAATCCTAGGTTAAATATACAGGACTTTGAGTTTAACAATCTATATTCTAGAATTACCTAGTCAGCTACTGGACAGATAGAAATCTAAGGCAAGTATCTTATACTCTCTGAGCTTCAATGTCCTCATCTAAAAATATAAATGAATAAATTCCTAGAAACAAAAAAGAGGACTGAATCATGAAGAAATCAGAAAATCTAAACAGACAATGATAAGCATATTGAATCAGTAATCAAAAGTCTCCCAGCAAAGAAAATCCCAGGATGACTTCACTGGTGAATTATACCAAACATTTAAAGAATAATTAATAGTAATTTTTGTCAAAGCCTTCCAAAACATTGATGAGGAGGGAACATTTCCAAAATCATTTTATGAAGTCAGCACTACCCTCATACCAAAGCAAGACAAGGACAAGAGAAAAAATATAGAGAGAGCAATATGCCAGGTGAGCATAGATGCAAAAATCCTCAACAAAATACCAGCAAAGTAAATTCAGTAGCACATTTAAAGGATCATGCACCATAATCAAGTGGGATTTATCTTTGCAATGCAAAGATGGTTCAAAATATGCAAATCACTAAGTATAATACACCACATTAACAAAATGAAGGACAGAAAAAGTATAATCTTCTTAATAGATGCAGGAAAAACATTGGACAAAATCCAACACTCTTTCATAATAAAAACCTCAGTATTATTAAGTCTAGAAAGAATGTACCTTAACATAATAAAGGCAATGTATGGCACACTCACAATGAACATTATACTTAACAGTGAGTAGCTGAAACTTTTTCCTCTTAGATCAGGAATAATACAAGAATGCCCATTCTTGCCATTTCTGGCAAGTATTTGCACAGTACTGCAAGTCCAACAAGAAAAATAAATGAAAAGATTCCAAATAGGAAAGGAAGAAGTGAAATCATCTCTGTTTGCAGATGACATGATTTTGTACATAGAAACTCCTAAAGACTCCACTAAAAAGCTATTAGAACTAATAAATGGATTCAGTAAAGTTGCAAGAGAAAATCAACATACAAAAATCTATATGCTACCAATAAACAATTTGAAAAAAAAATTAAGGAAATGATCCCATTTACAACCTCAAAAAAGAATAAGATACTTAGGAATAATTTTAACCAATAGGTGAAACATCTATACATTAAAAACTATCAAACATTGATGAGATATCAAACATTGATGAGGTGAATAAGACACAAATAAATGGAAAGATATCCCATGTTCATGGACTGGAAGAAATAATATTAAAAATTTTGTAACACCCAAGGCTATCTACAGATTCATTGCAATCTCTATCAAAATTCCAATGGTATTTTTCACAGAAATAGAAAAAACAATTCTAACATTCATATGAAACCACTAAAGACACTGAATAGTTAAAGCAATCGTGAGCAACAATGACAAAACTAGAGACATCATACTTCCTGATTTCAAATTATATTAAAACGTTGTAGTAATCAAAACCGTGTGGTACTGGCTTACAAACAGACACATAGACAAATGGAATAGAATAAATAGAGGGCCCGCAAATAAACACGCAGATAAATGGCCACTTAATTCTAGACCAAGGAACCAAGAATGCACAGTGTGGATAGTCTTTTCAATAAATTGTGATGGAAAAAACAGATATCCACATGTGAAAGGATGAAAATTGATCCTTATCTTACACTACACACCAAAAGCAACTTCAAATGGATTAAAGACTTAAATGTAAACTGCCAGAAGAAAACATATGAGAAAAGCTCTTTGTCAATCCTCTTGGTAATAAATTTTTGAATATGACACCAAAAACATAGGCAATGAAAGCAAAAATAAACAAGTAGGACTACATAAATTAAAAAAATTCTGCATAGCAAAGAAAAAAATCAAAGTGAAAAGGCAAACTATGGAATGCGAGAAAATATTTGCAACACACATATTTAATAATGGATTAATATACAAATATATAAGAAACTTACACAACTAATAGCAAAAAAAAAAAAAATTAAAAATAGGCCAAGGACCTGAATAGATATTTTTGAAGACACGCAAATGACTAACAGGCATATAAAAAGTGCCAAAGTAACCAGTGTTGGTGAGAAAGTGGAAAAATGGGAACCCTTGTACGTTGTTGATGGGAATGTAAATTAGAACAGCCATTATAATAAACAGTATGAACGTTCCGCAAAAAATTCAAAATAGCACTACCATATTACCCGGCAATACCTCTGCTGGGTATATACCCAAAGAACATGAAATCAGCACCTCATAGAGCTACCTGCACTTCCATGTTCATTGCAACATTACTCACAATAGCCAAGATATAAAAACCACCTAAGTGTCTTGTCAACAGATGAATGAATACATCTATTGGTAAATGTGGTATATATATGCAGTGGAATATAATTTATCCTTCTAAAAAGAAAAAAATCCCGTCATTTATGACAACATGGATGGACCTGGAGGACCTGCTACTTGAAATAAGCCAGACACAGAAAAACAAACTCTGCATGATCTCACATATCTGTGAAATCTAAAAAAGTCAAACTCATAAAAACAGAAAGTGAATATTGATTCCCTGGTCTGAGGGATAGGGAAATTTGGGTGATTTTGGTCAAAAGGTATATATACACTTTGAATTACAAAATGAATATGTTTTGAAATCCTACTGTACAGCATTATACTTAAAGTTAATAATAATGTATTGTACATTTTAAATTTGCTTATAAAGTAAATCTTAAATGTTCTCATCATATACACAAACACACAGAGAAAGGGTAGCTATGTGAGGTGATGGATATGTTAATTAGCTTGATTGTAGTGGTCATTTCACAGTGTATACATATATCAAATTATCACATTGTGCATCTCCAATATATACATTTTATATTCGTCAATCACACCTCAGTAAAGCTAAAGAAATAAAATTTGGTGGGGTTTTATGAAGCTTTTTGTGACCAGTGATAAGAACAACAATTATATCTTAGATATACTTCATACAAGTCAGCCTTTGTGCTCAAAGGATAGATAAAGGATAGATAAAAATTGAAAGATGTTTGTGCTGTTAAGTTGTAATCATTTTTTCTTTTTCTTTTTTTTTCTTCGAAACGGAGTCTCTCTCTTGTCACTCAGGCTGGAGTGCAGTGACGTGATCTCGGCTCACCGCAATCTCTGTCTCCTGGGTTCAAGCAATTCTCCTACTTCAGCCTCCCGAGTACCTGGGAGCGCCCGCCACCATGCCCAGCTAATTTTTGCATTTTTAGTAGAGATGGGGTTTCGCCACATTGGCCAGGCTGGTCTCGAACTCCTGACCTCAGGTGATCTGCCCACCTCAGCCTCCCAAAGTGCTGGGATTACAGGCGTGAGCCACTGTGCCCGGCCTGTAATCATTTTTTCTTCATAATTGCTATCATGTTGATAAGTGCTAAGTCTATCCTACTAGTGCATTGGTGCCCATATTTATGGTGCCTTGAACTTGTGCAAAGGCCATCTAGGAAGAAGGTAGTGACCAGATAGAGCCTTTGGTGCCCCGCTCTGACTTCAATCTAAATACATTTGATTTTCATAGATTGACTAATTTTTGTTCCACATAGGACATTGTTTTATAAAAGTTTTATGATAAAAGTCACATTTCCAAAGTCTGAAATCAGTGTGAGCCATAAATCCTATTACTCTTCCAAAGATAAGTCCCCCCAATAATACAGTATTATTTGAAAAAATCTGAAAGTCACTGCTTTAAGAATTGTAATTCAAAATATCTCATATCTACAGGCTTCATTTAAACACCAACCAACAAACTCTGGCCTACATAACGGAAAATTGAAGCAGAAACTTTCATTTTTAACTTCCCCGTTCCCTTTAAGCCAGTTGTATAACTTCAATTTATGCGGTCTCATTTTATTCCAACACTTTCTTGCTTTGTCCTTTATCTTGTCCTCCAAATTGTTCACATAAACCATCACCTATAACTTTAAATAGAAATCATACCTCCTCCTAAGAATAGTGTCTCAACACAGCATGCTATGGTTTAGCAGTTTTTACCAACAGCACCTCTTCTGGCATTTTAATCAAACATTTACTTAGACCTTTCTGACACAGTAATAATATTACCTTCTATGACAGACAGAATTTTGATGGAGGCTTTCCTCCCTCTATGATTAAAAATAAATAAAGGCAACACTGAAAAAAATTCAAACTATGACCTTGGAATGCTCATTTTATAAAAAAGGCTCACAAAAGATCAGAGATATTAGCTGCTAAGGAAAGAAGGTTCAACATGAAAATTCTTACAGACCAAGATAGATAAAATGATTTTTAAAGTTCAGAAAAAAGTCAATTCCCTTGTTACATTAGACTAATTAACCACATCCTGCCCCTGGCTGTCTTTGCTAATTTGAATTTTCTGGAATCTGCTGGTGCAGGTTTAACATGCTGTATGGAATTGACTCATTTCCTAATTCCTTTATACTCACACCTTCACTCTCTCATTCATTCATTCATTCTACGAATACAGTATTGATTGAAAAACCACTCTGTGCTAGGTACAGTTTGGGCAAAGGAAACATATCAGTGGAAAAAATAAGCAAAATTCCTACCTTTACAGTGGTTGGGTAACTCTAGTGGGGAGCCAGGCTTTCTGGAGTGAGCCAGCACTGCCGGTATAAGCTCGGACAAATTACTCAGCCTCCTTTGCTTGTTTCTGTTTTTTAAAAGGGGAGGACATCAGTTTCTCCTTCACAGTTTTATATAAGAATCAAATGATTTAATACACAAAAAACACTCGTTAATAGTTCCTGGCTCATTCTGGGAGCTCAGTAATTAGCTCTCATTATTATAATTAAATGAGTAAATAGAGACTTTTATTTAAGTGAAGATAATGCTGTGAGGAAAAACCAAGTAGGATAGGAGCTTGAGTGATTACAGTTGGGATGGGTCCTGTTACTTAGATGAGCAGGTCAGGGCAAGTTTCTCTGAAGAAGTATCATTTGACCAGAGCTCTACAAAGAATTTGGTGATTATGCCAAATTGAAGGCCAGGAGCCAGAAGAGAGCTGTACTTGTGTGTGATGAACAGACTTCTTTTGAGACTGAGTTTCGCTCCATTGCCCAGGCTGGAATACAATGGCACAACACCGTCTCACTGCAATCTCCGCCTCCCGGGTTCAAGTGATTCTCCTGTCTCAACTTCCCAAGTAGCTGGGATCACAGGCACATGCCACCACACCTGGCTAATTTTTTTTTGTATTTTTAGTAGAGATGGGGTTTCACCACATTGGCCAGGCTGGTCTTGAACTCCTGACCTCAAGTGATTCACCCACTTCAGCCTCCCAAAGTGCTGGGACTACAGGTGTGGGCCACTGTGTCTGGCCTGTGTGATGAACAGACTTCTACCCTGTTTTCCTATCTCCTTTGGCCATATTCTGGTGGGTAAAACAGAATGATGAAACCAAATGAAACAGAGATTGGGAAGCCAAATGAAACAGGGATTGGTTGAGAAATCAAAATTAAAAACATCATTAATAAAATCAACAGCCAATCAAGATTTTAAAATAATAGTTTGGCATATGAATACCAAATAAAGAAATTACACGCCATTAACCTGAGAACTAGGATGAACAGATTGTGACAGATTGTATATTGCCTTAATTGATTGATCTCCAAGTTCTGTCCCTAAGACGCTGGTCCTTAGAGGTCCAATAGATGCTTAGACCTCTCCTCTGTCACAAACACCATTGGTCATATGTCCACTAGTCATAAGATTTTGTGGAAATCAAAAGGTGATCCTTTTCAGATTGGAGTGAAATAAGACTAAATCATATTACTAACTCTAGAAAATTATTTTTTTAGCTCCATGAATCACTCATTTATCATAGAGAATTTTCTATCTTATATCATGAAGAGCAATGTCCAGACCCCACATTTTACAGGGAAGAAAACAAAACAAAACAAAACAAAACAACAAAAAAAGAAGAGATCCAGGTATTGAGAATAAAGCACTGCTTTAAAATGTGAAAAGCAACAAGAAATACAAAGAAAAAGAGAGTCTTATAATTTGCAAATCAAATAAATTCATTTTATTTATCTTGAAACTTGACCTAAATTAAATTTGCCTAAGATCCAGATTTTTTAATATTCATTTTTATTGTTAATTTTTAGTTCTTGGCTATGAAAAATGACTTATTTTATTTGTTTTTATCAGAAGCATAATTTTTGATGCAATTACATTTTCTGGTATTTTCGAAGTTTATGCAATTAGACAAACTTCTTATTAGAGTAGAATTTGTTTTAATATTCTGTGCCTTAGCCCCCTTTGCAGCCTACCCTTTCCATGCATCTGTCACATTAGGCATAATGAAATACTCATTATCTTTTAAATGTCTGCCACCAACATTTTATTTCTCCTAGTCCTTCAATTCAACGTATCAGTAGTCAATAGCCTTCCTTTAAGGCAAAGTATCATGAATTTTAAATAGAGAAACCAGTAACAGCTCAAGTCAGAGTGAAGGAGGAAAAATGTACCCATAAAAATATTTGTAAACTGAGGAAAGAGTGACATAAGGAGGCTATGAAAGAAATGTAGACTTAGGCAGAGTGGCTGAGTTTCTACAAGTGCTTGAATGTCAAGAAAGGTCCAGGTATGGCCGTGTAAGTGCATCTGGGGAGTGAGACTAATCGTTGGATGAAAAAGCGTCAATGGTTAGCAGAATCATGACTATAAAAATATTTTTACCCTTTGCTTTTATAAACATATAATTCTTTTAACAAACATTGGTTAGTAAAAAATTAAAGTTGCAGTGCAGTTTCCATCAGTCCTGGCACACGGCACTTGCTTAGCTCACAGGTTTCATGATCACACAGGCCTCTGTAGTGGGCCAACCTCAGTATAACAGTTCGTTTTTGTGTGTATTCATATGTATTTCATGTGTGCATTCATGTGTATTCAGCGTGCTCAGTTTTTGCATCCCATTCCAGGGAAGATATTTGTATCAAAAGACTTTGGAACACCTTAAGAAGATTTCTTTCCTTTTTACTTGATGAAAGAGAGTTCTGTATATCTTACTATTTTATGGGACAAGGTCAGTGTTAGGTGGGTAAGTCAAGACCCTAGGAGCTTTTTGTTGATTATTCACTGATACTGGTTAAATGTTTCCACTAAATTCCCTATAATCTACCCAAAATAAATAGTATTTTGAAAATTCTTTTTTTTCTATCATCTTTGTTCTAATACAAATAGTAAGAATTTTAAGATACTATTGTACCAAGTAGATTTTAACTCTAAATATACTGCAAACTGAAACGATTAGGCCCCCAACAGTTTGTGGGAAGCTGAAAAAGATGAATAAATTGAAAATTATTCTTAAAACTGATACTATTATATATATACATATTTGTAAAATGAACATCTCATTCACTAATTAAATGATGTAGGACTAGATGGAACGGATTGAATGTGTCTTCTTTCCAAAAATACACCTTAAACAGTGGAGTAAGAAAGTTGTGCAGCAATTCTGTCACTTTTTATTTTTCCCATTACTTTATAACTGTTTTACTCATACTTAATTCAATTGCATTTTTCTTCCTTTAATAACTCAAGTTTATTGATAGTTTTTTACAAAGATTTTAACTTAATTTTTATGGAAGCAACTTCATGGTTACATTGTTATTTCATATAACATTTAATTAAATTTAGTAATTATAATAAAAAATTCACAAATTCACAGGCGATTGAAGATAAGCAATTATTGGTGAGCATACAACTGGTGGTAGCTAATGGGCACAGGTAACTAGGAGTTAGTGTTCTATGGGCAGCAGTGAATCATATGATCCACTGGGAAAAAGAGAACCTCGGCCATTCTGGAAACTCAGTTAAATAGCTATTGGCCAAAATAGCAATGTTTTCTAACTCCTTGTAACATGTTTTTGCTCAAAATGATTGCATTGGTAGTGACAATTGCAGAACTGGAAAATAAATTCACTTTGATTACAAACTATTTCTGAATGTTTTCAGTACTGTTGTTGATAGTGTAGTAGAGCAACATATGAATCATTATACCTTTTAAATTAATTTCATAAAACCAACAAAAATTGTTTTCTTTTCTAAACTACAGAGTGGTTCAAAGTAGAAATTCTGGATTCAGATGGTTTAGGGTCAAATTTCAACTAAACCATTTACTAACTGCGACCCTGGGAAAGTTACTTAACCTCTCTGTACCTTATTCTTCAATGGCAAAACAGAGGTTAAAATGGCACTGAACTAATAGGGCCATGAAAATTAAATGATATAACACATGCATGGAGCTTAGCCTTGTGCCTGGTCCAAAGTCAGAATCAGCAAATGTTAGCTACTATTCTTATTCTTTTTGTTATTATTATTTTTGTTTGTGCCTAAAATGCTAAAAAGATGACCAATTCTTTCAGAACACTTATGAAACAAATTCTGAGAAGGGTACTAGAGAAGGAATCAACTAGATCTAAGAAGAACATCCAAACGTAGGGAACATAGGGTGAAGAAATGTGGAGATTTTAATGTATTTGCAATTGGAATATTTCTTTTTGTTGCTTTTATTTCCAAACAGAAATTACATTTTTGACAGTTCTGATTTAAAGAGCCTATGAAATAAATTGATCCAATTACTAAACACTTTAATGTGAAAAAAAACACCTCTTAGAATAAGTTTTGAAAAATATAATGAACTACTACAAATGAAAAATGAATATTCAAATGACATTTTGTATTAGTCTGTTTTCACGCTGCTCATAAAGACATAGACAAGACTGGCAATTTACAAAAGAAAGAGGTTTAATGAACTTACAGTTCCACGTGGCTGGGGAGGTCTCACAATCATGGTGGAAGATGAAAGGCACATCTCACATGGCGGTAGACAAGAGAAGAGTGAGAGCCAAGTGAAAGGGGTTTTCCCTTATAAAACCATCAGATTTTGAGCTCTAGGGACATGGGAATGTCTCACAATGGGGCTCCTTAAAAAAAGAAATCAGATTGTGTGAGACTTATTCACTACCATGAGAACAGTATAGGGGAAACTGCCACCGTCATTCAATGTTGAACACACGTGTAAACAGACATCAAGACAAGAATTTTCTTAATAACAATTTTGGTAAGAAATTTGAGGAATAACTCTTAAAGTAGAAAGTATTTATAGTTTTCCACTTCTCTTAAATTCTTATTTCCATTTCATTTCCCCCATAAGTAATTATATCATGACCATAGTCATAGTGATTCCATTACCTTCCACCAGGTCCCTCCCACAACACGTGGGAATTATGGGAGATAAAATACAAGATGAGATTTGGGTAGGGACAGAGCCAAACTATATCATTCTGCCCTGGCCCCTCCCAAATCTCATGTCCTCACATTTCAAAACCAATCACACCTTCCCAACAGTCCCACAAAGTCTCAACTCATTTCAGCATTAACTCAAAAGTCCATAGTCCAAAGTCTTATCTGAGACAAGGCAAGTCCCTTCCACCTATAAGCCTGTAAAATCAAAAGTTAGTTAGTTATTTCCTAGATACAATAGGGTTACAGGCATTGGGCAAATACAGCCATTCCAAATGGGAGACATTGATCAAAACAAAGGGGCTACAGGCCCCATGCAAGTCCAAAATCCATCAGGGAAGTTAAATCTTAAAGCTCCAAAATAATCTCTTTTGATTCCATTTCTCACATCCGGGTCATGTTGATGCAAGAGATGGGTTCCCATGGTCTTGGGCAGCTCTGCCCCTGTGGTTTTGCAGGGTACAGCCTCCCTCCCAGCTGCTTTCATTGGCTGGCATTGAGTGTCTATGGCTTTTCCAAGTGCACAGTGTAAGCTGTTGGTGGATCTACCATTCTAGGGTCTGGAGAACAGTGGCCGTCTTCTCACAGCTCCACTAAGCAGTGCCCCAGTAAGGACTCTGTGTGGGTGCTCTGAGCACATATTTCCCTTCCACACTGCCCTAGTAGAGGTTCTCCATGAGGGCCCCACCCCTGCAGTAAACTTCTGCTTGGGCATCCAGGCATTTCCATACATCCTCTGAAATCTAGGCAGAGGATCCCAAACCCCAATTTTTGACTTCTGTGCACTCACAGACTCAATACCACATGGAAGCTGCTAAGATTTTGGGCTTGCACCCTCTGAAGCCACCACCCGAGCTCTACATTGCCACCTTTCAGCAATGGCTGGAGCAGTTGGGATTCAGGGCACCAAGACCCTAAGTTGCACACAGCACAGGTACCATTTTTTCCCCCTAGGTCTCAGAACATGTTATGGGAGGGTTTGCAGTGAAGACCTCTGACATGCCCTGGAGACATTTCCCCATTGTCTTGGGAATTAACATTTGGCTCCTTATTACTTATGCAAATTTTTGCAGCCATCTTGAATTTCTCCTCAGAAAATGGGATTTTCTTTTCTATTGCATTGTCAGGCTGCAAATTTTCCAAATTTTTATACTCTCCTTTCTTTATAACACTGAATGCCTTTAACAGCACCTGACTTACCTCTTGAATGCTTTGCTGCTTAGACATTTCTTCCACCGGATACCCTAAATCATCTCTTTCAAGTTCAAATTTCCACAAATATCTAGGGCAGGGGAAAAATGCCACCAGTCTCTTTGTAAAACATAACAAGAGTTACATTTGCTCCAGTTCCTAACAATTTTCTCATTTCCATCTGAGACCACCTCAGCCTGGACTTTATTGTCCATAACATTATCAGCATTTTGGGCAAAACCATTCAACAAGTCTCTAGGAAATTTCAAACTTTCCCACATTTTTCTATCTTCTTCTGAGCTATCCTAACTGTTCCAACTCCTGCCTATTACCCAGTTCCAACGTTGCTTCCACATTGTCAGGTATATTTTCACCAGTGCCCTGCTCTACTGGTACTAATTTACTGTATTAGTCCATTTTCATTCTGCTGATAAAGACATACCCAAGACTGGGCAATTTACAAAAGAAAGGTTTAATGGACTCACAGTCCCATGTTGCTGGGGTGGCCTCACAATCATGGCAGAAGGTGAACGGCACAGCTCACATGGTGGCAGATGAGAAGAATGAGAGCTAGGTGAAAGGAGTTTCCCCTTATAATATCATCAGATCTCGTGAGACTTATTCACTACAATGAGACCAGTATGGGGGTAACACCACCATGATTCACTTATCTCCCACTGGCTCTCTCTCACAACATGTGGGAATTATGGGAGATGCAATTAAAGATGACATTTGGGTGGTGGACACAATCAAACTATATCCATTTTCTACAACTTTTATAAATGCATAGCGTATTACAAATACTCTAAATTAGTTGGTGAATATTTAGCATGGTAGAATATATTCTACCTACATTTTCTGGGGAAATCAAAGTTATTTTGTTGTCATAACTCTTTTAAACCAAATTGATTGGGTTTCATTTTTCATAAAAGATGCTTCTTTTAAGAATAGTAAATGTAGCAAATCAATAATATTGATACTGACATTGATTTATGCCTACAACATCTAAGAGGGTATGCAGAGGAACATCTATTACCAAAAAGAAAAATAACAAAATGATTATTTATATATTGTGAAACAGAAAGGATGATTTAAAAATTTAGAAATTCATATACATACATACAAATGCTTAAATGTTTATATTAATAGCTATATTTTCTTCTTACTCCCTGCCTCCATCTTTCATCAAATCAAATTTCTGTCTATACAGATACCAACTCCTATGAGCTTCTGGAAATCCCTTCTCTTGCTGTCTGTTCTTTCTCCTTTTATTCTCCATGATTTCTTTTGTCCTTCCCACTTCTCTGTTTGTAGCTCTCATCTTTTTTCCCTTAGTAATGTCTGGTTCTTGTGACTTTGATAGTTGTTGCTGTTTCTGTTCCAGGAGTGCTACTCAGATCTATCTCTGATGAAGGATTTACATCCTTCAGCTTGGCCAGACCCCATCTAGAAGCTAGACCCCAATGAAAAACACGGGTCTTCCTGTTCTGGTATTGACCTCTTCTCTTGATATAACTTTAACGTCTTTTAGGTTGGCAGTGTCTTTCCTAAAGACAACCCTCCCCTTACCACTCCATTCCCTGAAACATGGATGGAGGGAGCAAAACAAGTGTCTTGGGTAAAAATAAAATCCCTTTCTATCACACTGGAGTCAGTCCAATTCAGACCTGTTGCAAGCTCTACAACTGAGATGAGTCTACATGATTTTGGTTGTCAGCTAACAAAGCTAAAAATGTTCCCTTTAAATGACAATGTCTAAGCTTTCAGAACCCAAAAAGAAATTACAAAAAGTTATTACCATACCTGTGTTGATACATAACACTGTATCCCATAAATGTGTACAAATATTATAAGTCAACTAAAAACAAATGTTTTCAGAGGTTTTTATTTCATAAACTGCTCACCATTTTAGTTTAGTTCTTTCAGATTTTACTGGAGTTATTAAAATTTGTAATAACAACAATCATTCAAATTAAAAATGACTCAAGGACTAAAAATTCCCAATAAAGAGAGAAAGCACAAAGGGAAATTAGGAAATGTAAGAAAACTGAAATGACAAGGCTGGTTTGAGATACTTAGTGGTAAAAAACCTTAAAATCTTAAAGACACATATATTTAACCTGAGGGCAAAGAGGAAAATTTCACGTACTATTGCAAGTGGCTTCCTAAGACTTTAGAAATAAGAACAATGGCAAATAATTGTTATTTGGATTGGAGCAGACATACCATAGTACCAGAGGCCATAGCAATTAGATACCTACTATCATCGGTAGTTGAAAACTCTACAGTTTCTTTCTAATTTTTAAACTTATATTTTCATTTTACTTTTCTTTTCAATCTTGAAGGTCCTTTATTGATTTTCTTATATTTCATTATTTCAAAACACAGTACATGCTACCTTGAAGTTTGAATTTTTAAGAAATTTCCTTTGAGCATAGGTCTTAAGTATTAACATTTTTCTTGAATGGTCATATTTATTATTAGCACACAATGGTTCAAAACAACATACATTTATTATGTTTTATACATAATTATTAAATATCAAAACTGACATTTAGGAATGTTCAAAATGCATTTCTTTTTTCTTTCAACTCTTTATTTTAGAAATTTTCAAACGCACAGAGAAGTTGAAAGAAGAGCACCATGAATATCTTCACACCCTTTGCCTAGATTCACCAGTTGTTCATGTTTTGGCACATTTGCTTCAGGGGTGATTAAATATATGCAATACAGACTGGCGTTATGTTTCTCAAGAGGCCCAGATTTAACATGAAATCCTATAAATAAATTGTTACTCGGGAACCCTTCTTTTTAAATTTTTTGTAGGAATTATAGACTGAAAGGACTCTCACCTCCTCAATTATTCCTGAGATGTCCTTGAAAATGTCTTGTATGCATATAAGTAAGCTCCATTGGCTATCACCTGACATTATTATCTTCTTGCCTTTACATAGCCTTCCATGGAGAAACCAGTGGTAACTGTGAAAGCATGCAACAGAACTCCCCCAAGTCACAGGTATACCCAAAGGTACCTAACCTTGCCAATAGGCATCAAGATCTTTGACCCAACATTTCCTTAGCATTATCCCCAGTGAAAAATGCACTCTTCACTCACAGACTATTACTGATGTTCTGAGTTTTCTCATGTTCTTGATGTCCTGGAACCAACTACATTTGTGAATGTTTTCCTGTCCCCTCGTTCATGCTATGTAAATCACATAGGTACTGTGCAGCTTGCCTCAATGCTTTTGTTTTTTCTTTTTCTTTTTTCTCTTTCTTTTTTTTTTTTTTTTTTTTTTTTTTGTTTTTCTGAGATGGAGTCTCGCTCTGTCACCCAGGCTGGAGTGCAGTGGTGCGATCTCGGCTCCCTGCAAGCTCCGCCTCCTGGGTTCATGCCATTCTCCTGCCTCAACCTCCCAAGTAGCTGGGACTACAGGTGCCCGCCACCATGCCCGGCTAATTTTTTGTATTTTCAGTAGAGACGGGGTTGTTTTTTATTAATTAAATGACTGTTGCTCTTTAGCCTACAACTTACGCCCATCACCAAAAGACTCAAACATGACTTCATATGAACAGAGTCCTTGCCACCATGTAACACTAAGGGAAATCTGTCCCCCCTCTCTGATTTCTGAAGCCTTATTGGGCCTAATTTGTCTGCCTTTCTTCTTTTCTCTTAGGAAAAATTATCTCCTGCAGGTTTTCAGTCTTTCATGCAAGCTGATCCCCAATGATCCTACTATACCTCAATACTAGTTGTAGACAGCACTCAAGCTTGAGCTCCTCTGCCTTCCCCAAAATTCATGCACATATACAAACAGCGCTTATGAAATAGCCCAAAGATGAATCCCAACTTAACCTATCAGCAAATATATTAAAACATAGTAATTAAAAATAAGTAAAATTAATAACTAAAGGATGAAGTTAAGAAAGAAAAATATTTATTAATGGTCAACTTGAGTATAACCTTAAAAAAAGAAAAAGTATATGATTTAAGTTGTTGTTGAATTCCAGGAACAAAGGCTGCTAGTATCTTTAGCTAGTATAACTAGCTGGTATAACTATAGCTAGTATAACTAGCTAGTATAACTATAAGTAGTATAACTAGCTAGTATAACTCAAGAGTTTTGGGATGTGGGTAAACCAGGGATTACCAATTTTGATGAAGTTTAAAATTTCTTCTTCATTTTGAAACCAATAAAGCAAACCCAACTACTTGGTTTATCTCAGTTTTGCAGTTTGGTAGTTTTGGGTTTTATAGAAGTATACATGAAAGAGCATTTCAACATATTTTAGGTTTCTAGTCCTTACATCATTAAACTGGAATGTTTTCAAAGTTTGTGTGATGTTCTCTTTTGACTAGACTGCATGAGTGAACGCAGTAACTGTCAGAGGTAACCGATCTTTTTGTGGTTTCTAATGGGTGTAATGTCTAGTGCAATCATTTAAAACTTCATTTGCTGCTTTTAAAATAGAAACATACTTTAAAATTTTGTTGTAATTTCACATCCTTGTCCAATTGTGTTTTCTTTCCAGAAAAGCAACAATAACCAGGGGCTGCATAAAAACCAACAAATCAAAATGACTTTTCTTTAAAGACTTTTCAATATTACTTTTACCTTATCAACATTACACATTTAAATAAGAAGAATGCCTTTTTTTTTCCAAATTGTTTTTTTTTTTTTTTTTTTTTTTTTGACCCACAGTCCCTGGAATCTTGGAAAACATGATTTTTTCCAACTTAAGCATTATGTGTTGTAATAATTTCTTAGTTATCACTATTTATTCAATATATTTTAGTAGAAAAAATAACTTTACTCACAAAATAAGTGAACTAGTAAGGGATTCCATGAATGTATTCCTTGTTATTAGAGGAGCTGTTTTTAATGTTAAAGTTTTCAACTTCTTTTTAAAAGTAATGACAGTTAATTTTTACTATTTCAAGAAAAATCATTGCATTTCAACTTGCATTAGTCAATTGCAACTTGCATTAGTCAATTGCAGCTGGCATTAGTCAGTTGCAACTGGCTAGAAGTCACAGGCTGGTGGGTGCTGTGATGCATCCACATTTTCTTTTTCTCTTTTCATTCTATATTTTGTGGGGAAAGAGGGCATTCCAAAATCTCACATTTTCATTTGTTCCTCTCACTGGCTTCTCATTCATACGTATGTTCCTCTCACTGGCTTCTCATTATTTTATTTCTGTTTTGTATTTATATATTACATTTGATTTCCTCCTATCCTCTCTGTAATGAAATATTTATGTTATTTTCCTTTTCCCTAACTACACTGAAAAGCAAAGCAACCCTCAAATGAGAATCAGGAAAAGAAAAAATGGCCCAATTTTCTTTTAATCTTTATAAATAGCACTCAACTGAAATTTCTGATTTCTGACCTGTTCTTTCTTCTTTCTTGTAGTTAAATGAAATAAAGTAGTAAAAAAAAAAACAATAGAGTATTTGCTCTTAGTAAAAATTTTGAAATATTAGATTAAATTTAATTCAAAACAATATTTTAAAATTTTGTTTTTCAGGATTTTCAAGGACCTCTAGAGAAAGAATTAATTTCTATGTGCCTTATCCTTCAACTGCAATTAGATGAAATCTGAGTTTGCAGGATATAAAAGGTTTTCATTTGACAGTTATTTTATGGGGCATGCATGCATTTGTGTGATACGTATTAGTGGCTTAAATATATTTTATATGGTAATTTCTAAAAAAAAAAAAACAGGGGCCAAGTTGGTACTAAGCACTCAATAAATCTTTGGCAATTAAGCATGCCTGTTAGCCATTGAAAGCCTTGCCAAGATTTGGGATTCAAGAGAGGGCAAAATGGGGCCAGGAGAGTTGAGGATAAGCATTGATGACAATCTTGTAAGATATTTTTGTTGGAGAACACAGACTTTAATTGTCCTTTATATTTTGACTTTAGAATTCTATTTTAACTTGCACTGTGAGAAAATTTGCCCTATTTCACTTCAGAATTATTTAAATTACTCTAATGATGCTATTATCTTCTTGGCAATATATAATACAGATATGCAAGTAAATATTTTGGCATTTATTTGCAAATATGTCACAAAATTTAATTCCTAATAAGCATACCTTAAATTCGAGTTTCAAATTATATAAGACTGCAATCACTATGTACAATAGTTTAGAACTCTTATGTAAGAATTCCTTAAAATTGAAGTTTCTTTAGTTGGCCTCAATCGAAAGGCAAGTTTGTATTCAGAAGGTACAGGGAAAATAATTTCAATCCAGATGTGAGTGTGTGTGTAGGTATGATTTATTTTCCTTAAATACTATTTAAATCAATTAGTTTTCTTAATATACATTTAAAAGTAGAAAGAGCATTTGAATCTTAAAAGAAAAACTTTTCATAAAACATTCTCATGAAAGAATCTTTACTAATCATTTGGAAAGCTTATTTATTCTTTATTTTTTAAACAAATTGGTAAGGCAGAAATGGCCTAAATACTGCTACAGAATAAAATTTCCAGTCCCTTCATAAAAAAATATAATGTGGTTAAATTCATGGGTGGCTTGTTTTGCTTATGTCTCCAAGTGTTTGGTGACTAGTAGCAATTCCGCAGGGACTCCTAAAAAAGTACATGATCTTCTAAGTGCCTATGCTGAGTTTTAAATGGTTACATTAAAGGCTGTCTGATAGAACAGACGTTGTTTTCACTATTTTCCTGTGCCTAGCTTAAAAAGGTGGTCAGTTTAAGAAATGTTTCATTTGAAAAAAATTATGCTTAATGAATTATTTAATTTATTGTAACTGAAATGAGAATGTGGAAATATTTTCTCAGTGCGGTTTTTACATTTGAATTAGATACAAGACTAGGAACAGTTATCATTTTAATTCTTAATCATCATTGCAAAATATTACCATCCTTGTTTTTGTGGATGAGAAAATATAAGACTAGAAAAGAATAAGCAGCCTGTCCTAGGTCACACAACTAAGAAGTGTTCAAGTCCAAGCTTGCCTTTTGCCAAAGCTGATGTTTTTCTATTAAATCACATGGCCCCATCCTTAAAATATGGCACCTATCAGGAAACACTCTAGAGACATTTGAAGGAAGCTCTGGATGAATAAATTTTAGGCTTTCTTCTGCTAACTCAATGAGGTGTGAAATTGCGCAAGCACTTCACCACCAGCCTATCAAAAATTAGAACATTTTCATTGTGTCAGATTTGTAATTCATGAAACAGCCTTGTAAATTTAATGCTACATGTTACTGAATACAGAAAAACGTGTTTAAAATTATAGCATCTTTTATAATGCTATAATTAATCCAGGATCATTCTTCAAAAAGCAATTCAATGAAAATATAAATAGCTTTTTACAATTCTTTTTTTCTTCTTCAAACTACTCATAATTCTGCAGTTAACCAGTAAATGTTTTTGGAGGAGCTGTTTGAAGTAATAATAGAGCTGAATGTGAATTCAGTGAAGATCTCAAACACTATTAATCTAGTATTCTATTGTAAGTATGCTAATGTAACATATCTGGCAGGAGATGGAATTCTTAACATGTAGCATACTGATGCATAATTAGTTTATACTATATAGTTATTTTAGGGTCCAGCATATCCCTCAGGTTTTGGCAAACTTTAGTGCGAGCAGCAACTTTCTGAACCCCTTTCCATCCTTTAGAAGTATCCTACTTGGATTTGAATTGTTTACCAAGGTCGGTGGGTCAGAGTACTGGGTGTTAATCAAGACAGAATGAAGGGTTGCAGGTTAGAGACCTGTGGAAAGTGTTAATTGTTCATGTGTGCCTGGCCTGTATAGTATCTGATTAGGTCTGTTACATTCAGCAAAGCCCCTAAGTGCCTAGTGGAGATTGCCATTTATTGCAAATGCTGGGAATGCCTAGGGAAAATGACCTCTGCTTATCTCAGTGTGGATTTATCTCTTGATCTCTTTGATCAAGGAGGAAAAAATTTGTTTTTATTGTTAGTTTCTGTAATTGGCCCTCACATCCTCCTTTCTATGTTTGTAAACAAACTGATTAACTGTTCCTGGTCATAATTAAACAGGGCTGGGAGAGTAAAAGGAAGTCTCCACGAAATAAATCTACAGTCAGGATGTGGTCACTATTTCCAAAACACAGAGATTGTTTCTAATCCCATAAAGTTTTCACCTCATTTTACCCAAGATGAAAAAAGAAATTTGGTTGAATTTTAAAACAGTCTGACCATGTTTCTTCATGGCCTATCCTGAAAATCACCTAAAATAGCTAGGTTGTTGAAAAAGTAAGAGAAACCAAAGATAACTGCTTTTCTCCCAGATAAAAAAGACTTCATGCTACTTGCATTTAATTCTTTTTCCTGTGTGAGGTTAAGCAACCATTATGAGCTGCTTCTCATTGACTCAAAGAGGAAAAGAAGTCACTGATGGAGTTTTATTTATATAACTGAGGACAGAACAACACAACCTTCAATGGATAGCAAAGATTCATGTTTCATAGACTTAACAACTTTTTCTTAGAACCATCCAAAATAATCCAGGCCTTCCTTAAGGCACAGAGTATGTCACCTCAACCCATAACTCTGGGGACTGAGCAAATGTTTATTTTTACTACTCATTTTGCTCAGTGGGGATGGTCACTTAAGATTAAATAATATATTGCAGGGTTTATTTTTATGGCTTGTTCCTAAAACTGTCCTGTGGAAAAGGCCCCTTTCAAGCTAAGATTGAAAGAAAAGGCTTACAGATTGCCCTTTCTCAGTGCTGTTTTCATTGCAGCTTTGGAGTATTAAGGGATTTGGAAAGTTAAGATAAGATCCCCAATCCTAACATGCCTCGTTTTTATCTAAACAAAATGTAAAACCCAAGTAAGGGTGTTCATTATACTGAAGCAAATCAAAGGGACTACTAAACTTTGTTGCTTAAAAGCCATAATGGTTAAGTGGTTAAATGTTGAACATACATGTAAGCAGACATCAAGACAAGAATTTTCTTCATAACAATTTTGGTAAGAAATTTGAGGAATAACTCTTAAAGTAGAAAGTATTTATAGTTTCCCACTTCTCTTAAATTCTTATTTCCATTTCATTTCCCCCATAAGTAATTATATCATGGCCATAGTCCCCACCCACATTAAGTTTTGGGGCATATTCATATGTTATTTTCTTTCACTGTCTTCCAAGTCAGTTATCTAAATTCCCCCATGCCCTCTGCTTAAATGCAGACTTGAATGGTATTTACTGAAAACTTATAAGAAAAAGTCATCGTGTATGTTATCAAAGTGTATTTAAAAATATATAGATATAGATTATATGACATACTAATGACATAATTGTATATTTAATGGATCTACTAAAATTTGAATTGTCCTTTCCAGCCAAGCAAAGAGTGTTTGATGTTATGAAAATGTGGAAAACTTTTCTTGGGGATTCCTTTAAAATGTTTCTTGGTTTCTTTGTAAGACAAACACTATGAACTCATAGTTTAATTTATCAACTTAATAAAGTGATTTTATACACCAAACTGCTTTATATTTCTGACTTCTTGTATTCTTGCTTTTGTAATACCTATGTGTATATTTTGAATTTCATGAAACCTCTCTTGCTTAGAACTACAAACTAACAAAAACAATGTGTGTAGCTTTTACACTTCACTCATGTGGAGTGAAATAGATTGTTCAACTATTTATTTCTGAAAAAAGAGCAAGTACGGGGAAATCTTTGTTAATGTCTTAGGTTTCCATTGCTTTGGTTTCTTATAGTTGTTTTGAAGTTGCATATGGTTACACAATAGCAAATCTGGAGTTTTGTTTTAATTTACATTGGAGAGAATTGGGTAAGTGCTACAGTTACCTAAAGGGTTGAGGGGATAAAAAATGATGCATTTATTCTACTCTCCCTTAAAGCTACTATCATAGCATTAAACAATGGCAATTTATTTACATTTATCATTGCTACTGGGAGAGCAGGTGTGATTTTTAGAACTTTTACATGTTTTACATATAAAACAAACATGTATAATGTATTAATAAATTAAAATTCTTATAAATCATGGATAATAACTAGTGTTGAAATAACTTTGCTTAATTTTGTTTGATAGGAAAGATTTTTCTCATAATATATGTGTTATTTAAAAAAATATGATTCCACAAAAATCCTAAAACCAATAAAACAAAATTCCTGTGGCTTGATGGTCTCAGGAGTGTGATGTGAAATGGGGTTGCACATAATTACGTTGTTGTTTTTTTTTTTTTTAGGTTCTGACTTGTTCTTAGACTGCATTTGTTCCTCTTTTTGTAAACAGCAGATAACTTGAACTGATAGGTCTGATTAAACAAAAAGCTACTGAGGGAGAAAAGGTATATTTTATAGGATTTCTAAATTCACAAACAAAGCTTTACAAGTTAGCATTGAACATTTCATTTACATTTAAATAAGCAAGCATTGAACAAGATGGAATTAATTTTGCTTCAGGTCATCATCATTGTAAACTATAATAAGGTATAAGCACAGAAATGATTGAAGTTCTAGCACAGAACAAGGAACCTGCACAAGGTCTAATAACCAAAATATCACCGGGTAAGATGAATAAAGTTTAATATTTCTTGTGATGACATTGAATTTTTTAAAGAAAAAAGATCTGTTGACTTTATGTGTGTATGAATTAAGTTTAGAAAAGACTGTCTGGAAATTTGTTTACTGAAAGTTTATTTATCTACTTTCTTTTCTCTAAATCCCTCCTACAGGAAGGCATTTAAGGGTTACTATTCTTGAAAGAGTTTTCTGTACTGTACGTGTCTTCTCATTGTTTTAATTAAGGATCCTCAGCAGTTTTCCCATTGTGAAGTGAAAAATAAAGAATTAATTGTACTGTTAAATGTCTGTTTTGCAAATTCTGGATGAATTTTCTGTATTCACACAGAAAAATGGAAGCTTTATGTGAAATGGCTATATTCTTGTCTAAGGAAGTATGCAGAAAGTATTTAGCTATTGTGTTTATAAGAAAGTGTTGCTGACACTTCAATGAATGAATGAGTATTTGGCTTATGGTGTAGTTTAGGGACGGATCTAGTACTGTATCCCGGTAGTTAATATATGCTCTGAGCACTTGTTTTAATCCTCTAAAATAGTAGAAATCGTCAGTCCTTTTGAAGATAATTTTATGATACTAAATAATAGCCAGATACTACTAAATAAACTTGTGTCTGGACTGAAGTGAACATATAACAAAATGCAAAGCGTGAATGGACCCATTTTAGTCACCAATTTATATTTTCTTTGAAAAATCAGCACAGGAAAAACAAATGTATTTTTCATGTCTTGTATGTTTCATTTTTGTAATAACTTGCAGGCTATAAAAAGTGACATAAGGGAACTATAGCTTATTACCTTTGATAAGAAAGCTTCACATTTTTAGTACCTTATATTTGATTACATGTAAAAATTTAAAAAGTTGATGTAGGCAAAATGAAGGATATACAACCTGATTGCATAGTGATAAAATAGACATCAGTTGTTGTGCCTTTATTCTGCGTTAGAAACCTGATAGATTTACATACAATTTAAAAATCTTTACAATAGAATTGCATGAATGGCAGATTTTTTTTTTCATTGTACTTATGAGTAAACTGAGGCTCAGAGAGATTAAATGATCTGCCTAGGGTCACACCACTAACACCTTGCCCTGCTGGGATACATAGTAACCACCACCTTATCATATGTCTTAGTCAAGCTTCTTTTACTTATAAGAAGTAGAAAATGAACTCAAAGTGTTTAAGAAAAAAAATGGGAGGACATTATTATAAAACTATGTAAGATCACCATAAGAATCCAGAACAGGCTGAATTTGAAGACCTTTGGAAGAGCAACTATGAATGCTCCCTCTTCCATCTCTCTCCTTTTTATGAATTCTGTGCTTCCTACAATGTACTTCTTTTTGCTTCCTTCTCCATCAGTTCCCAGTCAGCTTCCTTCAAGTCTTCTTGGTGTGCAGGACTCTGGCCAGGAGCTCATCACTGCCTGTTAGAAAGTGTCTGCAAGACTGCAGTTGTTCCAGTTCATATTTTGAAGCCAGGACACCCAAGAATAAGATCACAGGGCTAGGCTTTCAATCAACAATCTTATTCATGGTCCAATCAGGAATAATGGTAGGAAGAATCCCACACACTCTCTGCTCACTCAGAGGGTCACAGATGCACATTCAGATATATCTGGCATAGGCTGGAACTATTTTTTCTGCGGTTTAGAAATTTTATTTAGGCCGGGCGCGGTGGCTCAAGCCTGTAATCCCAGCACTTTGGGAGGCCGAGACGGGCGGATCACGAGGTCAGGAGATCGAGACCATCCTGGCTAACACGGTGAAACCCCGTCTCTATTAAGAAATACAAAAAAAACTAGCCGGGCGAGGTGGCGGGCGCCTGTAGTCCCAGCTACTTGGGAGGCTGAGGCGGGAGAATGGCGTGAACCCGGGAGGCGGAGCTTGCAGTGAGCTGAGATCCGGCCACTGC
Organism: Macaca nemestrina; assembly: GCF_043159975.1. NCBI lineage: Eukaryota > Metazoa > Chordata > Mammalia > Primates > Cercopithecidae > Macaca > Macaca nemestrina. The sequence goes on along the minus strand of NC_092127.1, from coordinate 69,284,207 downwards.
ACTCCAGCCTGGGTGACAGAGCGAGACTCCGTCTCAAAAAAAAAAAAAAAAAAAAAAAAAAAAAAAAAAAAAAGAAATTTTATTTGTACTTTTTAATTCTATAATCATGAGGAACATGAAGAATTTGTTAAATACAAAAATTTCACAAAAGACACTGCAGAGCTGATGACTCAGAAGATATTTTTCAGTTAGTAGTTGGTAAATATGTATTTTGAGTTTTGGAATTCTAAATGCTTTTAGAGAATTAAAATATATATATTTTATTTTATTTTATTTTATTTTTATTATTATTTTTTTTTGAGACGGAGTCTCGAACTCTGTCGCCCAGGCTGGAGTGCAGTGGCCGGATCTCAGCTCACTACAAGCTCCGCCTCCCGGGTTCACGCCATTCTCCTGCCTCAGCTTCCCGAGTAGCTGGGACTACAGGCGCCCGCCACATCGCCTGGCTAGTTTTTTGTATTTTTTTTAGTAGAGACGGGGTTTCACAGTGTTAGCCAGGATGGTCTCGATCTCCTGACCTCGTGATCCGCCCGTCTCGGCCAAAATATATATATTTTATGAGACTTCTCTCCATGGGGAAGAAAATGAAGGTTATATTCTCCACTTCTGTCACTGGCATCCTCTAAAAATAATGTTCTAGAGGGAAAAATGAGAGGACATTAGGACCATTTTCTCTAAAATGGTAAAGATATCCGTGTAAATGAAAACCATAGGTTATTTTGTTTTTTATTAACTTTAAGCATTAGTAATTGTTTTATTTTTCAGTTGAGTGGGTTAAAAAAGAATTCATGATACAAGAGGAATTTAATTGATGAAGCATAAGGGCTGATCTTGCATAATAAAGAAACAATTAAAAACACAATACTCTTAGATATACATCTCAATGAAATTTAAACATTACAAAGCTTGCTAACCTTTTCTTGCCATACTGCAGCAAGATACACATTTGTTTCCAAGGTTTATGTTGACAACCCTCAACTTCTAAAGGACAGCAAAGCATCAGTGTTACAAACTGGTTCCACAAGAAACATAGGTTTGTGTCATGAATAGTGTACATTTTGACCCAGTGTCTTTTCTAGTACAAAATATTTCCCCAGAAAAAGTTATCTGCAATTGGAAGATGTGCTTTAATCCATGATGCCTTTGTGTCATTCATCAATCTTATTGAATAGTTTGAATTAACATTACATTTTTAATAGCTGTAGCTGTTACTTCATTAGGTTGCTGCTACAACAAATGAATTTGTATAGAGACTAGATTACAAAGCAACACAGCATCATTTTATTTTTCTATTTCATCATTTTCAATAAAGTATCACTTACAAAATAAAGACATACGTCGTACCTAGAATTTGAGACTATATATGAAGATATTTTTTTCTGTCTTTGGCATTGGAAGGTTTCCAGACATTAAAGAAATATCTACCTTCAAACTATGTCATCATGTATCAAGGGAATAATCAGACCATCCTGTATTTTATGGTGGATAACTTTATAATTTAAATAGATTTCTTGTCGATCATCAGTTTCTTATTCAATAGCAATAAGTCACTCTATGGTGGACTGAATTTCAGTATTCTATCGAATATGAATTTTTATGTATTAGTAGTATGAATTAAAATTTGTATGGATTCTTTGAAAAAGAAGGCTTTGGATAAAAGTTGATGAAAATGTTGTGAGTGGTCATATCCTCAGATACTACTGTCCCTTTAGAAATGTAGGGTATTTATTAAGTAAAAAAAAAAAAAAAGAAAGAAGAATATTTTATACAATTATGAGAGAAACAGCCAAAATATTAACAGTTCATGTGTGTATATTGTTATATGGGCCTAAAGCCAGATTAGCTTCAGATCTTAGTCCAGGTGAAATACCAGATAAATTATATATAGGGCCTCCAAAACACAGTGGAACTGTGTATGGTTCATTGGCTACAATAGCTCTTTATGTGTATCATGTACCATGAGAGAAAAGAACTGGACATGACAGAGGATACAGCTGAATGAACATAAGGCAAAACATCAATAATGGGATCTGAACACTGGCGCTGTTGCTAATCTTTCTGAACTTCAGTTTGCACATTTGTAAAATGGTGATAATGTCCTGGCCTACTTCACTAGGTTTATACAAAAAGTAAAGTGAGATGGTATATGTGAAAATGCTGTCTTAATCCACTCTCTGCACTACGGAGATACTTTTCGTGGGTGGGGTAGATGAGATACTGAGTTGTACTTATTAGTGAATTTAGACTAAACAATAGTTTGTTGGAGTTATATAAAAGGTAATAGGGTTAGGATCATCGAGGATGGTTTGGAAAGTTAGCATGATGTGTTTCATCTGGAAAGTAAACCCCACAAGCATACATCTTTTCCAAAGTGTGAGTTCTTTGTATTATTTAATTCATATCATTTTCCAAGTGATACAAGCAAGTTGGAAAATTCAAATAATTCAACAAGATTTATTTTTAAAAGAAGAGCTATCTTCTATCTACCATTCCCCCAAATATATAAAACACATACCTACTTCTCAAAGTGAATTATTTTCAAATTTTAGCTATTTAGTTGATTACATATTTAGTATTTAACTTTATTTCTAAATAACATTTAACTGTTTCTTGATTTTTCATCTTCACTTTCCATAGCAAAAGATGCGACTTTGGCTTCCTTTCACATCATCCAACCTCCTGGTCAGACAGACACAAACCTGCACACACTCACATGCATATTGACTCACACACTCACGTACACACACATATGTGCACACACACTCAAACATACACAGTCTCCTTTCCTCCAATCAACCTAATAGAGTTATAACATAAATTTTGATAGGATAAATCATTTTTATGTTATTATGAATATGCTAAACTATTAACTACTGCTACTTACAATTCTGATTTTGAGCAAAGTTTTTACTTTCCCTATATTAAATGTGTTATATATTCATTTGCTTCATTTCCTAGGTACTCATCACTAATTCGTCCTGAGACTTTCTGCCATTCATGTAATCCTCCTCTCAATAATTTCAAACGCATCAAGTGTCTTGCCTAATTCAGCTTCCTGGTCTATCCCTTTGAACCCTCCATCTTCCTTCTCAGATTCTCCACTTGGGATTCTTTGATCTCCCTTCATTTCCCCCAGAATGTTATTCTCTGTCCTTTTTACTATAGTGGCTTTCTTGTTTCCAGGATTTCATGTTTTCTTCTCCCTTGATTTACTCTCGTTTTAGTGGTGCACATCTCCAGAAATGTCCTAAGAAATGGATGTCCTAAGAAATGGATTTGGCTCGGCATGGTGGCTCACACCTGTTATCCCAGAACTTTGGAAGGCCAAGGCAGGCAGATCACCTGAGGTCAGGAGTTTGAGACCAGCCCAGCCAATATGGTGAAACCCCGTCTCTACTAAAAATACAAAAAATTAGCCGGGTGTGGTGGCACACGCCTGTAATCCCATCTACTTGTGAGGCCAATGCAGGGAGAATCACTTGAACCCTGGAGGCAGAGATTGCAGTGAGCTGAGATCACACCACTGCACTGCAGCCTGGACAACAGAGCAAGACTCTGTTTCGAAGAAAAAAAGAAAGAAAGAAAGAAATGGATTTAGTGGTCTCTTTTTTTGAGAACTTGCATACAGTATAAGTACTTTTCTCCATTCACATTAGATTGATGATTTCACTGAACATAGAATCATAGGTTGAAACTTATTTTCTTTCAGAATTTTCTTTATTTCTTTCGAGTTTCTATAGTATTACTGCTGTTGAGACATCTGATTTCTAATCACTTGTTTGTGACTTGAATTTTTTTTTTTCTTCTCTGGAAGCTTTCAGGATGTGTTTCATATTTTCAGTATTCTAACATTTTACAATGATAGTCTTTGATATAATGTATTTTTACCTTTGATTTATTGAGTCTCTGGTTAGCTTTTTAAAACCAGAAGCATATATCTTTCATTTTGTTAATCTTTTTTCTAATGATTTTCTCTCCAATATTTTCTCCCTTATCTCTTTCAAGAATTCTATTACTGATGTATTAACACTAAAATGGTTTCTCCAAACTTTTTAGCCTCTGTGTCTCCAAAGGAGAGCCCTGATTTTCTCAACTACTTCTTCTAAACCTTCTATGTTTTTTTTTTTCTGCTATTACTTTTGTAATACTCAAGGGCCACTATTTGTTAATGAACACTTATTTTACTAAGATACAGGTTTTTTGTTTCTCACACAGTTATAGTCAGTAATTCAAACAATATTTTTTAGCATCTACTATGTGTCAAGCAAGCACTGTTTTGGGGACTGGGAAAATAGCAGAGAACAACACACAAAGAAACACCTCTGTGTCTTTGGAACTTACATTCCAGAGGGGGTGACAGGCAATAAATGAGGTAAACTACTGAAACCTATGATAAATTAGATAACAATAAGTCCTTACAATGAAAACAACTAGGAATGGAAATAGGAACTTGTGTGGACATTGGAGATAGTGTGGCAAGGGATGGCAATGTAGAGAAGGTAACTTTGAGTTAAGAGCTGGAAGAAGTAGGGTAGCAAGTCAATTCTAACAACTGGAGAGGAAGTTTCTAATCCCAAAGGGAATGAATGCTTGGAATGTTCAAGCAAAAGCAAGGAGATTGGGTGCACGGAGAGAGTGAGGGGAAAGGTTGGAGGGGGTGAAATGTGAGAGAGACAGGCAGACAGACAGCTCACACAGGCCTGGAGGAATTCTGCATTTTAGTCTCTATATAAGGGGACATTATGTGAGTATTTTGAACAGATAATTGGCATAACTTGATTTTTAAGGAATAATTCTTATAGCTGTGTAGAGAATAGATTAATAATAAAAATGATAAGAATAATAGTTAAGTCGGCCGGGTGTGGTGGCTCACATCTGTAATCCCAGCACTTTGGGAGGCTGAGGCAGGAGAATTGCTTGAACCCGGGAGGCACAGGTTGTAGTGAGCCGAGACTGTGCCATTGCACTCCAGCCTGGGTGACAGAGTAACATTCCGTCTCAAAAAAAAAAAAAAAAAAAAAAAAAAAAAAAAAAAAAAGAAGAAGAAGAAGAATTAAGTCAAGAGCTGGAAGTAGGGTAGCAAGTCATTCTAATATTCTAATAGCTGGAGAGGACGTTTCTAATCCAAAAGGGAATGAATGCTTGGAATGTTCCAGCAAAAGCAAGGAGATTGGGTGCAGGGAGAGAGTGAGGGGGAAGGTTGGAGGGGGTGAAATGTGAGACAGACAGGCAGACAGACAACTCACACAGGCCCGGAGGAATTCCGCATTTTATTCTACATATAAGGGGACATTATTTGAATACTTTCAACAGAGATTGGCATAATTTGATTTTTAAGGAATAATTCTTATAGCTATATAGAGAATAGATTAATAATAAAAATAAGAATAATAATGGCTGACATTTATGTATTGCTTATTATTTGCCACACTGTATTCAGAATGCCTTACTTACATTATGTTGTGAAGTTCTCACAACAGCTCTATGAGTTAGATGCACTATCTTCATCATTTTATGGGAGAGGAAACTGAGCACTAAGACATTAAATAACTTGCCCAAGGTGATACAACAGGTAAGTGGCTGATATAGGATGTAAATCCTTGCAATGCACTTTCAAAATCTGTGCTTTTATTCCCAAGCTCTATTGTAGGGGTGACAGAGTGTGTGCAGGGATGTCAGTTTGCAATAGTTTGGGTGAGTAAAGTTGGCAGTTTGGACAAGGGTGGTAGTGGTAGAGTTGTTAAGAAGTTGCTGAATGTGAGAAGGGTTCTGAAGGCAGAGTTTTCAGGATTTGCTGATAGATCTGTGGAAAAGAAATAATGGGTGTCAAGGGAGACTCTGAGTGTTTTGACTATAACAAATAGGTAATTGAGATTCCATTGATGAGGATAGCAAGCCCTGTGGCAGCATGTTTGGAGGGAACAAATCAATATTTCAGTTGTGAACATGTCATATTTGGGATGTCTATTACATGTTCAACTGAAAATACCACGTGGAAATGGAATATTATTGGATGCTGGAATTTAAAATAGATCAAGAACAGGATACAAGTTTTGAAGCCATCCACATCGACTTAGTATTTAAAACCACTGGGATGAAGGAATTCAGCTAAGGCAAATATAGACAGAAAAGAGCATTGAGGACTGAACTTTGTGTCTTTACAACATGTAAAAATCAAAATACTTGCAAAAGAAGGCTAATAAAAGAGTCACCAGAGAAATAGAAGGAAAACCATCAGAACATGAACATTCAGAGGCCAGTTCAAATATACTCCATGAAGGAAGGATTGATCAATAGAAACAAATGCTTCTGAAGGATTGAAAGAGAAAATGACTGAGCACTGATTATAGAATTTGAAAATATAAAGGTCATGGGTGACTGCGAAAAGAGCATTTTTTGGTAAAGCGATAGAATAGATTCAAAGGAACTCGGTGGAGAATAGCATAAACCTTTTTGATGAACTTTGCTGTAAAGAACAGAAAAATACTAGAAGAGGACACTGGGACAAGGGAAGTTGTTAAAGGGAATTGTCTAAAAGTGGATGTAATTGATGATGCAATAGAGTGAATAGATGACTGCAAAAGCAAAGGCCATGAATAGAAAAGATCATATGGGGTATAATGCACAAATGGAAGGACTGACCTTAAGAGGAGGGGTGATTTGGGGGTGGATATGTATGCTCGCTTTTCTTTGCACCTATTTATGCAATAAAATAATGCAAGCTAATCAGCTGAGATTGATGGGCAAGGAGGGTGTTTTGGCTGTTGGAGAAGAGAAGGGAATGGGTAGACTAATCCTTTCAAAGAGTGGGAGAGACAATGGGATAATGAAAAATGGGAGGATTGCTGAGTAGCTGTGATGTTTGTGGTCATGAAGTTCAAATGAGATGTTAGCAAAGTGATGCATTTTTCTGCAATCATATCCACCTGCTGCAGATGGAGAAAAGTCTGAAAGTTGGATTCAACCAGGAGAGTTTGAGAGACAATGAAGACTGGGGCAAGAACATTGAGGGTGGGACGTGACTATAAGGAGGGACTAAAGAATTTAGGTAAAGTAACAAGGAAGTTGAGGACAGTGAAAAGGTAATAATTCAATTAGACTGGAGGTTCCATAGAGGTCCAAAAATTGGTGTAAACAGGATATAACAGTACAAGCTAGAAAAGAGACAGTGGACTTGCATTAGCCACATATTATGCTCATGCATAGTGTTGAGTGAACACGTCTGAGTGAACATTAAGTTAAACATACCTACAATTCCCACAGCTTTTGTACTGTGGAGAAAATATTTGCTCAGTTGAGTGAGCAACAGGCAAACAGTGATATGCTTTTTAGAAAATTGCAGGTATTACAAAGGTGAACAGAAAATAGCTCACGGAAGAAGTGAATATTTCTTCTGACTCAAAACTGATCATTAGAAACTTTCAGTTGAATTTTCAAAATACATCTTCTCTATTCTTTTTTTCTGCACAATTCTATTTACCCTGGAAAAAGTGTCTTAATATTGTCGTTAATATGTAGAAATATGTAAAGTTTATTTTATGTTGATTCAATCAAATAAATATTTAAAGATATAAACCTAAGCATGTTACCTGTCCAGATTAAAGTCTTCTATGGCCTTCTATTACACTTGGAATAAAGTCCGATCTCTTTTCCATGATTTATTCATCCCCACGTAATCGAGGTCTAACCTCTCAGACCTATCTCCCTGATATCTGCCTTCCCTTCCACAGGGTCCAGTGACACTAGCTTTAATGTTCCCGGAAGACTTACTTCTGCCACTTGAACCAAGCTCTTCCTCCTCGAATGACTTTTTGTGGTTATCAGCCTTTAGTAGGATTTCCCATGGTCCTCATTTCTGGTATCCACGTCTATGTGTAACTCCTCCTCTTGTGCATCAGCTATATCTATTAACTCAACTTCTAGTGAATAGAATGTGGCAAAATTGGTGAGAAGTCCCTTTTGAGTGTAGGTGACTTCTGTTTGGGGTTCTGTCTACTTTTCACTCCCACTTTTTCCAATCCTTCAGTCTGAGGGAAGTCAGCTGCTCTGTTGTGAGTAGCCCACGTGGCAAGGAAATGATGTCTATACCCGATAGGCAGGGAGGCTCTGATGCCTGTCAACAGCCTGTGAGGGAGTCTAAACATTTCCTCCTTCTCGCTGAGCCTGGAGAGAATGACAGCTCACTGGCTGATATGTTGCTTGTATTCTTGTGGCAGACCTCAGGCCAGTGGACCTGACTGACTAAGCCACACCTGGGTTCTGACCCACAGAAACAATAAAATATAAATGGTTTGTTGTTTCACGCCACTAAGTCTTGAGGTAATCTCTTATGTGGTCATAGATGACTAATACACTTGTTCTTTTCACTTGGGCTTCAGATCTAACATCCATTTCTCTCCTCTGAAATGGAGTCAGCAAACTTTTTTGATAAAGGCCATATAGTAAAAATGTTAGGCTTTGTGAGTCATACAGCTTCTACCACAACTACCCAATCTGCCATTACAGCATGAAATCATCAGGAGACAATAAGTAAATGAATGAGCGTGGCTGGGTTTCAAGTAAATTCTATTCACAAAAACAGGTGGCAGGCCAGCGTTTGCCAACTCCTACTCTAAGAGACATTCCAGGCCCCTTGGTTTAATGTCATTTCTCCCACACTGAAGTCACTCTCATTTTAGCTTCTTTAATTTATTCTTTTATTGTCCTTCTCACTGGAATGGAATCTGCTTGAGAGCATATTGCTCCCTGGGGACCAGAACAATGACCAGCATGTTAGACAGTTAATACTGAATGGGTATTTACATGGATTGATTTGGGTGAAGCTGGAGGAGGACTTCCCAGATGAGGAAGTGCCAGGAACCATGCCACCAGATAAAGACATAAAAAAAGATAAAAACACAGTGCTACATGTTCGTATATGCCATGTCTGTCCTGTCAAAGAAAGGCATTGATTGATCTGTGCTCTTTAAAAGGTCAGAACAGTGGAAATCACAGTCTGGTAGCAACCTCTGTATCAAACTTTCCCCGACCCCCAGATACTGTTAATTCCTACCTTCTTTTTTCTATTTAATACCCACAAACATTTTAAAATATATAATTATTGAAATTTTTTTTTCCAATACTAGCTTCCCAACTAGAATGTGAATTACTTGAAGGCAAGGGCAATGCTCTTTTAATCTTTGTATGTGGAACCTGTTTGCCATTGTGAGTGCTCAGTAAGTGCTTGTCTGTCATAGTATGTTCTCAATAAATCAATGCTGAAGAGAGGAATGGAAATAGGGAGGGAGTGGGGAAAGAAGGAGTTAATTCCATGTGAAGCACAAATCTAAACCTGAGACATGTTCAACAGTTAGCTGGTCTGCCTCTGCTCTCAGGGAATACAACTTCTTTCATGTGATTTGTCAAGATAATTGCCTTTATTTTGCTGATAGAAGGAACCATTAGAAAATGTTATTGAATTTTTTCTCTCCCTACAGGTGACAACCCACTCTTCCTTTTTCATTTACCACGTAACTACTGTATTTTACTGTGGCACAGGGCACACACATTTCCATCTTTCTTATGAAACACTGCTGTTGTTATTCTCTGTAACATTTCAAAATATTAGAATATATAATAGAGAGAACAACTGCACTTGGATAGAACTCTTTGCAAATGAGTAATAAAGACATCATATATTCTTTCCAAGGTTATGGTTACACAAAATTCTTAATGGAATTTGCTCATAAACAGGAGTCAGGGAGGTAAGAATGAGTTGAATTTGGCTTTTCAGCTATGTAGAAATGTATTGGATTATACCTTACAGGGTTGGTGCACATACTTTTATCCAGATAATGATATGTCTAGCTCTACAAATAATATATGTTTGTTCTTTCAGCTTAGCAAATTACAACATGGTGTTTGGGGGCAGGGTATGGTTTGGATACCATTGTAACTAGCAGTTGATCTTAATCTTTACTGTTTTTGATTATATATAATTTATTTTAATTGCAGAGCAGCACAAATTTCAAATTTAACTTTGGCTATGGCTTTCCTCACAACATAATACAGATAAATCACACTACAATTGGTCTTTATTGCCATTTTTGTCTAACACAGGCCATTTGATTATGAGCATTCTGTGTTATAAATAAATCAAAAAAGAATGAAAAATTGTGATGACTTATGTTGGACTTTAAATTTTATATTTCTGCAGGGATACACATGCATTGTAGAAATTATTTTTGAAAAACAGGAAAGACATGTCAACTATGAAATCATTTATAATTATAATGTTCAGAGATAACCACACTTTATATTTTGATGTTTATGCTTCTGATCTTTTATATATTTCTATGTTAAATAATTAATAATGAAAATCAAGATCAAACTGACCATAATATTTTAGATATTTAGGCATATTATTCTCTGAGAGGTTAAATAAATATGAAAATAAATAGAAAGATATATTTACCTTTTTTATCTGTGTTTCTGCATTTCCTCACTAGAACATAAACTCCCTGAGGACAGAGATTTTTTTTTTTTTGAACTCCTCTATCTCCACTGTGTAAGACAGGGCTTGGCACATGTCTGTTCAATGAGTGAATTCATAACTAACATTTTTGCATTGCAATATGTTATCAAGAAATTTCAAGAATATCAAGAAGAGTTTTAGTATTTAAAAAAATTATTTTTAATGGCTATGAGATTGCGCTGTAATTCACCAAACCAATCTTTATTTGATGGACACTGAAGTTCTTTCCAATTTTTACCTACATAAAAATAAAATATTTGTTTATATATTCTGATGGCATTATTCTTTTGTTCTAATTAAATAAAATTAAAATTGCTCTCCTAATTTTATTTAATAGACCAGAATGATATTGAATCACAATAATTGCTTTAGTAATTCTTGAACCCTGAATTAAATAGACTCTGTCTGAAGTTTATAATTAAATTTAGTGTAGGCTTTGGTTTCATATATATACATATTCTTATCATTTTGAAGAAATATGTACCTATTTTTATGCTACTAAAATATTTTTTAAAGATGTGGTATGAAATTTTATCAAAACTCTTTGGCATTTGGTTTATTAATATGATGATGTAGATTATCAAATTTTTCTAATAGTAATTTTTTAACATGTAGATTTACTCATGGCATATTCTATTTTATACACTGTTGGATTAAGTTAGCTGGTATTTGATTTAAATTTTTATCCATTTATTTATAAGAGAGATTTGTCTATACTTTTATAGAACAGTCTTTGTCAGTTTTTGATTAAAAAGCTTGGCTAAGTTCACTGAGATGGTTCATTTAAATTCTTTCTATGCTCTGGAATGGTTTATTTATATGAATACTACATGTTACTTGGAAGTTTGAAGGAAATCACCCATAAGACTCTTGAGAACCATGTCTTTTTAAATAGCTGAGTATTTGAAAATATATTTCCATTATGCTATGACAATTGTTTTGTGATGACGTTCCTCTTATAAAGTACAGCATAACTGAAAGTTCCTGGAAATACAGTTTTGCCAAATTGCACAATTTTCTTTATTTTATGACACTGAACCTTTAATCTGCTAATCAACAATATCAGTCTCTAAAAGGATAATAGAATATACAACGTTCCCCAAACTCATTCATTATAGAATCCATCTCCATTTTTACATCACAGTTTTAACATCTCACAAAATAAAGAAAAACTGTCAAACCTGCTTAGAATATAACTCTATGGCCATCCAGCCAACATTAATTCCAGGCTGCAGTCTTGATTTGTTGTGTGACCCTAGACAAGTTACTCAAAATAAGAATATCTAACTGAAAGGATTACGAAAAGAAATTTGCATAGTAGCGGGAAATATATCACATTTTTTACCCTTCTTATGGATTATTTTATCTCCTTTCTCATTTCAAGTTTTTTTTGTGTCTCTTTTAATGACTAAACAGACATGATCCTTTTTTCTTTCAAAGCCTACCAGTTCTATTGTTTTACATTTCCTAAATTTCTCATTTCTGATCTTACATTTTTATTTACTTCTTCTATATTCTCAAACATGAGAGGCTTATCCCAGGCATTCTCCACCCCTGTTCCGAAGTCAAGAGGCTGACTCGGGTTGCCACTTCTTCACAGACCAGACCCAGATCATGAGTTCAATCACTGGCAGGGCAGATTGTTCTATTTTCCTCCCCACTCCTTTTAAAAGCAAGATAGTATAAGTTCTACCTTTATTTTCCGAGTGCAGTGCTTACCTCAGTATGTTTTAATATCATATGTCAACTTAAATTCTCTAAATATTAGTATCATCAGTTAATGAAAGTCTCTCGATTTCCCTAAATTAGATGAGAAAATGAGAACATTTTACTCCGCTTTTGTGCCTTCAACAACAGTTCTTATTAAAATTTCCCTTTTACAATTGTGTTGAGATTTGTATTCAGTCTTATACCCATATCCATAAAAGTCATTTTTATTTCCGTATGAAATTGTGCTTCCACCAGCTGTTTCATACCAGGCCTCCCTCATTTTTGAATACAATTACATTGAAAAGATTCCTAGGTCATTTCAATGAATCTGCATTTATTATTTTAGGGAGGAAAACACATTATTCTTTTATGCAGAACTGAATTTTGTTGGTTAATATTGTATGTATAAATTTTTGTATATGTAACCGCAAGAAAGATTGATATTTAGCTTGAGGACTGAATTACTTATTTTGTAACATCTTTATTGATATTTATCAAAATTTATTTTTGCTTTGCTAAGTAAATTAGGGATAATTTTTCTAGGGGTGTACTAATTTAAACATTATCAATATCATTCCCTTAAAGTCAGACTCAATTAGTCTTGAAATTTTTTTGTCAGTGGTAGATCTTCTATGATTTTTCCAAATTTTTATCTCTTTTGCTCTCTACAACAATGCTTGTAATAGCGTAGGTGCTATTCAACATGTGTTGAATGAGCAAACCAAAGAATCTTTGCTCTGCAACTAGTCTATTAAGTTTTCTATTTCGCCTTGAGTTATTGTGCTAGAAAATAATCATTCCTAGGCAATGATCTGTTTCTATCTTTCTCTCTTTTTGTTAGTTGTTGAAGTAGCACTCTTTTTTAAAATTATTTTTATGGTATTAAAGTAGCACTCAAAAATGATATATATTTAAGGTGAACAGCATGTTTTGATATACACATTCCATAGTGAAATGATTACTACAGTCAAACAAATTAATATATTTATCATTCCACGTAGTTATTTTTTGTGGTAAAAGTACTTACAAATCTACTCTTAGCAAATTTCCAGTTTATCATACAATATTGTTAGCTACAGTCCTCATGCTGCACATTAGCTCTCTGGACTTACTCATCCTACATAACTGCATGTTTATGCCCTCTTACCTACATTTCCCCATTCCCTACCCTTATGTCCCTGTTGCTGGTAACCACCATTCTACTCTCTATTTCTATTTATTGGAGTTTTGTTTATTAGTTTGTTTTAAATTCCACATGTAAGTGAAATCATGCAGTGTTTTTCCTTTCTGCATCTGGCTTATTTCACTTAGCATAATGTCCTCCAGGTTCATCTATGTTGTCAAAAATGGCACAATCTCTTTTGTTTTAAATGGGTGAATAATGTCTATATAGATATACACACACACACTCATACACACACATGCACACACACACATATATAGTGGATGTATATCACATTTTCTATATCCATTCATCTGTCAACAATTACTTAGGTTGTTTCCATATCTGTATCTTGGCTATTGCAAATAATGCTTCAATGGGCGTGAGGGCATAAACATCTTTATCAGGTGGTGATTTCATTTCCTTTGGGTATATACTCAGAAGAGGGATTGCTTGAAACCTCTTCCAAGTACTTGACACATCTCCTTTATCATTTCAAATCATGTATATTTATATTGTCTTTATTAAAGATCTCAAACATTTGATCTGTTTTTTCTTCCCATCAAACCAGCTTTTGTCTTCTATTTAATTTCATCCTTTATCTTCATTAATTACTGCCTTCCTCATTTCTTTGGTTTACATTGTACTTTTTAATGTAAGTTATTTAGGTACTATGTACTTAATTTCTTAATTTATGTCTTTTTTCCCTCTAATAATGAAATAATTTAATTTCTATTGCATTTCAATAGATTGTAATTTTACTTTTGATATGAGTGTTAGGAGAATGTTCCTCAATTTCCTGGTGATTAGAATATTATCTCTGAAGCTTTTTTTTTCCCAGGGGTAATAATCACATAAGATAATCATTTTAAAGTGGAAATTCAGTGGCATTTAATACATCCACAATGATGTGTAATCACCACTTCTATCCAGTTATGAAACATTTTCATCCTCCCAAAAGAATCCTTGTACCCATTAAGCAATCAACCTTCATTCCTATCTCTACCCTCTTCCCCCACTCAGGTTCTGGAAACTACTAATCTGCATTCTGTATCTGTGGATTTATCTGTTCTGGATATTTCATATAAACTAAATCATACAATTGTGACTTTTTGTGCCTGACTTCTTTCAATTAGCATGACATGCTGTCTGCAACAACCAGTTCAGGAAACCAAACCATAGCCCCTGTAGCAGTTGGCCCAAAATGGCCAGGACTTCGTCAATAGCTGAAAGCTTTTCTAATTCCTCTGTCCCACTGGAAACTTAAGGTCAACCAAGGAAAGTCAAATATGCTTCCCTAACCAATTATATAGGATGCAGCACTTCTAATTAGCCTGCCTACGGCTTCCCATTCGAACAGCCTCCAATAAGGGCATACCTGAACTTTTCCCTTTTTCTTTTCTCCACTATAAAGTTCTCCCACTCCTCTGCCTGCTTTTGAGTTTCTGTCAAACACAAGTGATGGTAGTTGATTCCCTTGCTGTAGGAAGTGCTGAATAAATAGTCTTCACGTGTGCTGACTCTTATTTCCACACTCAAATGTGCTGTATAGATTAGCAGAAACCCAGTTTCAATCTCACTGTATCCTTTCCACTTTCTCAATCTTGAGGATTCTGCTCAGTTTCATTTATTGTTTGATTAATTCTTTCTCAGGTGTTGCCCTCAGTTGAGATACATTGCCAACATGTTTTTAAAATTCTTGCACATCATTAGATGTTGTCCTATGCCTTGTAATGTGCATGATGTTTTAATTAAGGACAGGATTCCTTAGATACAGTCTTCCCTCTTGGTTATCAGTAGTCCTCATCTACTGTCTTAAAGTTTCTAGTCATGTGAATGAGAAGTGTAATTCTTCTTCTTTCGGGGGAAAATATTTTTTAACACTTGTCTTAGTTGATTTTGTGTTGCTATAACAGAATACCTGACACTGGGTCATTTATAAATATAATAATTTATTGTTATTTATAAAGATAATTTATTTGGCTCACAATTCTGGCTCAATTTGGCTCACAATTCTGGAGGCTGTGAAGTTCAAGATTGAGCAGCCCATCTGGTGAGTGTCTTGTGCTGCTTTAACTCACGGCAGAAAATGCAAGAGGGAATGAGCACATGCAAAAAGACACTCAGGAGACACTAACCAATTCCCACAAGAGAACTCACTTACTCACTGGAGAAAGCATTCATGAAGGCAGTGCCCCCATCAACCAGACACCTCCCATTAGGCCACGCCTCCTAACAGTACCAAAGTGAGAATCAGATTTCAACATGAGTTTTGGCAGGGAGTGGGGGTAATCACATCCAAACCACAGCAACATTTAAGTTTTCGCATAAACCTAGGAGCTCAGGCATTGTACCTGGATACATTGGGTATGTATGTCTTCTTATCAGTCTTGAACTCTAACATCCTCTTTACCTGTAGACTCAGGTCTTTCATAAGCCTAGGTAAGCTTTTTTTTTTTGCTATTTTCTTCCCCTAATATGTTCCCTTTTTACCTTGTGGCACTTCTATCACTTCTTAAATCTTCTATGCTTTCCTTCATGATTTGTGTCTAAAATTATATTCATTTAAAAATACATTTGCACTTGATCTGCAAAGCCTACTAATTTAGTTCCCTATACAGGTCACTCTTCCTCACTTTACTACTGAATTATTTATTTAGGAAATTATTATTTTTACCCCAGGATGTCTCTTTAGAGCTTCGCTGAAATCTTCATAAGTATTCTATTTTTTATTATTTTTATAATCAAAATGTCATCTGTCTCCTTCAGCAGTTGTTTTACTAGTTGTGCATTTTTATTCATTGCCTTCATCTTCGTATTTTTTACTGGGCTCCCCTGGGCTTCTTTAAGTGGCTTCTTGAGATTTTATAGATCTCCAAGGCACAAATCCTTTGGCCTCTTGTGGGGCAGAGTGAAGAGGTACACTCATGCAGAACCAAAACCTACCTTCTTAAGGTGTCCAGAAATCTCCTTTCAGAATCCACCACTCTGTGGCCTTTGGCCTGGGCTTCTTGATGCTAAACTTAGGTTTTTCCACTCCAATAGAGCCAAAATACAATCCATTATTTTCACCTATATCTGGAGCCCCAGACAGTCTAGCATCACAGTTGCCTAGTACTACATAGAGGTGCCAAAAATGTTGACTCAGGATCAATTTGTTTGAAAGCAGAAGAGGGTGATTTTCCAGGAACCATATTGCTGGAATCCTTTTGTCTATAAGCAAAAGTGGATCAAGTAGGCATAAGTCACATCATCACTCACTCTTTCAAGCTATATTATGTACACTATCATAATCCCTCTCCTACTCTTTCAAACTACTTTATATCGCTATCACTTCTTTCAGCTGTAATAAACACAATACCCAGGGAGCACTTAGAGGAAGAAGAGGCTGATCAGTAGCTCAATCTCTTTTTCTTTTGCTCAGCGTCCTCAGCAGGTTGCTTTCAGCTTCACAGAGTTGTTTACAAAGACAGAAAGGAAACAGTAGTGGAGATGTAATGCTGCCCCCATTCTCACATAGAAAGCTTTCCTTGGAAGATACCTTCTGTCTCATTGGTCAAATCAGGTTAGCTGCAAGAGAGCCTGAGAAAGAGAGTGATTCACATTTTTACCCTTAGCTGCAAGAGAGCCTGGGAAAGAGAGTGATTCATATTTTTAACATTTATCACAGTGAGAGAAGGAAATTGCTGTTAGGCAGGCAACTGATACAGCTTGCCATATTTTCAGAGGACTATTAGGGGTTAAGTCATGGGGTGGGAAAAATATGCCTCTGGCTACCTAATAAATCTGTTTTCTTGAATTGAGTGATGGCTGCCTCCTTCTGCTTGTGGAGTGTCCGTGTATGGGGCGCTGTTGAAGACAGATATGTCATTTTCCCAATATCTCTTGTCCTGCTACTCTGCCTCAAGGCTTCATCTGTACTTTGTGCTTAAAAATTCCTTCTGAAATCTGGCATATCTTTGATCAATAGTCCTAGCTTCTAACATTGTTGAAAATTTACATTTGTTTTTGAGATTTGCTAAGAATTTCATGGGAAAGTTGACAAAGGGTGTGGGGTGTGGTTTCTGAATGCCCTTGGCTTTGGTGCCAGAATTGGCATCAAGGACTTGGCCCCAGTGACTCCACAATGAAGCAGATGCTCCTTTGCATTCACCTGACTGCATGATGTCAGCGGCTGCAGCCATGGACGACTGATGTCACTCAAGGCAAGGTGAGGGCAGATCAGTCCCTCTTAACCACAATTCTATATATAATATTGAGAAGATATTTTTCAACGTACAGAAAGAAAGCCTAATTGACAGCCAAGGGCTTAGCTGCTCTGAAGTTGTTAATGAACAAGATAATAACAGGTTTTACTTTTTGCAATGGTATAATTTTTCCTCTAAAAATTTCAGCTAATTTTCGGGTTGTGATAAAAGAATAAGTCCCTTAATGTTAGGTGATTAATTTATGCTACACCAGATCATATGGCATATAGTGACTGCAAATGATCTAATTCTCAAAGGCAGTTTTTCAGAAGGAGCAGAAAAGGCAAGTCAGGGTTAGCAAAGTCCAGGCAGAGACCTGGACTATACTGAACTATACTGTTTAGATTAAAAATACTGAATTATTTTAAAAATGAATGTTTCAGCAAATGAGCACAGTTTTATATGGTGAGAATGAAGTTAGTAGTTTGTGATTGTTTGGCTAGCCATGGAGAACCTTCTATTCCAAATGAGGAGTTTATCTAGTCATGATGAAATATTTTGGGGAAGAGGGGTAAAGTAGAAAAAAATTAACAATAGGTTTAAAAAATCTTTCATATAACATATTTTCTTCTTAATTCTTGGAGGGCAAAGCACCCATCACTGCCTGTTACACTGATTTAGATAAGCCCTAGATGTCTAATTCCCAAGCATAAAACATTCTGATGTCTCATGGTATCTTGCCACTCAAAATGTGGTCAAGAGGCTAGTAGTATCTTATCACTTGGGAGCTAGTTAAAAATGTAGGACCCGTACATTCAGCAAGTAGCTGGTCTGTGTGCTGTGAGTGAGGGTCTGAGTCACCTGCCATTTTGCTGGAGGAGCCCCTTGGGCCTTAGTAAACATTTACAATGTCTTTCATCTTTGAGTGGATCTACCGAGGCTTCAGCAGTGTGCCCCAGTTCCTAGGACTTGACAAGAAATCTGGAAAACTTGGGTTCTTAGGTTTAAACAATACAGGCAAAACAATTCTTCTTCACATGATCAAAGATGACAGATTGGGCCAACATATTCCAACACTACATCTGACATCAGAAGAGCTAACAATTGCTGGAATGACTTTTACAACTTTTCACCTTGGTCAGCACGAGCAAGCATGCCGGGTTTGGAAAAATTGTCTCCCAGCAATGAATGGGATTGTCTTTCTGGTGGACTGTGCAGATCTTTCTTACCTTATGGAATCCAAAGTTGAGCTTAATGCTTTAATGACTGATGAAACAATATCCAATGTGCCAATCCTTATCTTGGGTAACAAAATTGACAGAACAGATACAATCAATGCAGAAAAACTCCGTGAGATATTTGAGCTTTATGGACAGACCACAAGAAAGGGTAATGTGACCCTGAAAGAGCTGAATGTTCACCCTGTGGAAGTGTTCATGTGCAGTGCACTCAAGAGGCAAGCCTACAGGGAGGGTTTCTGAAGTTTTGACAGTGAAAATAAGAGTATTACTTCTCTGGACTGATCATGTTCACAGCTTCCTCATGAACTTTCCTAATAGAACAAGGAAAGCTCTCCAACCATGTCTGGCATTGTGAAGCCTAGAGTCTCTGTCAACTTTCTCATCACCCAGCGGTGACATGTGCTCTTCTCCACACCGTTGGGAGGTAATGCTTTCCCATGTGCAGTATTCTGGTCAGTATCCTGGGACTTGGAAGTTGGCAGGATTTGCCAGGTAAAGCTATGTGCCATTTTGGGGCACCTGAAAAGAAAATACGTCTCACCACTGTAATTGATTTCAAAAGAAAGCAATTCTATTTTTTAAAGAAAGTGTTGTTAATGTAATTGCTATCCCTCCTCACATTTTTAGTTCAAGTTTACTTGGTCTAGAGTTCTCTATTCTTTTTTATTAACTAATGAATGATACTTAGATACTTCATAAAATTAAGCGCAGATACACATTGGAGACCAGAGCTCATCTGGGTGGACTTACTCCTGCTGAGTTAGCAGGTTGGTGAGAGAAACTCCCACGAGCACACCTGTCTCTCTAACTGCCTTGGAGTAGGTGGCATTATCTTGCCCACACAGAACTAGAAAAGGGACAGAACTCTGGCCTTGCAGTTGTGGCAGGTTTCACTGTGGTAAGCTAGGGTCACTCCTCATCGGGGAATGTGAAGCAGATTGTTCACTGTGGAGGAGTTAATTATAGACTGGGTTATTCTTACTTATAAAGTTACAGATTTCAGCCAGTCTCTGCTTTTGTACTTTTGTGAAATTTTATTTCTCTCTATAGCACCTTTTTCACTTTTGGTTATAAAAAGTGACTTTCACTTTTTAAAAGAGTTGAGAACATCTCTCGTGTCACATACTGCAGGTGTGTCAGTTACTTTTACATAGATTCTAGAGGGAAATTTTTCTAAATAGGGAGACAGGACAAAATTTACAGTTTAAGGGCTCTTAATTCTGTGAATTGAGAACTGAAAAGTATTGTGGTACTTGTTTGGATCCAGAAAATTTTACTCAGTGAGCTTTAAAATCTCCATTTGTGAATTTGGCCTCTATTGGGCTGTTCACGAACTCTTTTTCTTACATCTTGTCTCCTTAGATATCTGTGTTGTTGGTATTAAAGTATCAGTTAACATCTGTAGCTTTTCCAGGTTTGTGTGTTTGTTTGTTTGTTTGTTTTGGTATGGAATTGCCTTTCTCCATTGCAGAAATAAGCTGGGGGAAACACTAATCCAAAAACTTTCTGTAGAGCTGTTCCTTGGGAGACAGCATCACTTATTGGCAGTAAAGACTCTGCATAAAAGCACCAGCATCCCTACCAGGGTGATGAGGTTTAATTTTATAGCATTCTATTTTCCTTGTACCACACGTAAAATTGAATTTTGGTGATCTTAACCTATATTCTACCCTTATAGTAAAAGATCAAACGATAGATCTCCCAGGAAAAGATAACATAGGAGATGAAAAGTTGGGAGGATATCTGTATTCTAATGTGAGGGTAGGGAAAGTGTGGATAATGTATTTCCAGGATAACAGAGTAGCCTTCTTTAGTTGCAGTTTTCATTCTCAGTCTTCAGTACTGACTTGTTGGGAAAGCGTACTTTTTCACTGCCGGGTACCGAATGCAGAGACTCAATGAAGTATATGTCTGGGATGTTCGTGCATTTCACTTATTAGTAAGCATGGCTGGATTGAGACAATTGTTGATTTGGAAAGGGGTTAAAATCTTAAGCGAAAATAATCTATCTAATAGTTAATGAACTGTGTAATTAACTTGGATATTTTTAATTTCCTATGGCTAAAGGTTCCCCATACTTCTCTATTCAGAGACATGAGAAGTATGATTGCTTCAGTGTTAGTTTTCCTCCTTTTTTGTCCCCATTTGTCTCTGGTCACTTTGTTGCAAGCTAGAAAACTGGGGGTTCTCCATAGGACAGCTCTTTGTGAAAGTGTTTTATCCCACTGGAGAAAGGGGATTGAAAATCAGTTAGGACCAGTGTATTTCTTGTCCCACAGAACACTATTCCTATAATAAAATAGCTGAAAGAAGCTGCTGTGTGGAGCTTTGGCACCTTGTACAGGAATTCCAGTGAATTCAGACTTTTCATTCTGTTTTATCAGGATACATGTATGTCCTATTTCAGGAAAAGTAAAATCGTCATTTACAAAAGAATGTCAATCTGTATCCTAAACATTTATATAAAAAGTTAAAACAAAGCAAAAGCGTAGAGCCTTTGACAGCACCTACATCTACTGAACCAGAGCCTTATTTTACCAGATCCCCTGGTACACTGGTATTGGAGAAGAACGGACATGGCCTCTGAGAGTGGGGATGGTATGAAAGCGAGAAGGCAAAACTGATCATCTTATTTCAAGACACTGTGGCGATTATGCGGTTTAAATATCTTTATTACTTTATTACTTTTAGGTTTGGCTTACTTGGCTTACTTTTCAGGCTCAGCCGTCTTCACTGTGAATTACACACATCCAAAGCTTTCCATGTACTTATTTCTAACAGTGACTTCACCCAGTGCCTGAATTTTCACTATTAGAAGCATTTTTTTTTTTTGCATTAAGTGTGGGCAGAGGTTAAAATAGTCATGTATTCCCTAAAATAGATAATGCATTATGCTGTTTTCATGAAAGGCAAGACTTGTTCTAGTCCTTGTGTGTGTGTGTGTGTTTGTGTGTGTGTGTGTGTATGTGTGTGTGTTGAAATAATCATGAAGCAGAGACTAAAGAAATTTGAATCAAAAGTTTGCATCTGGAGAAGGGACAAATCTGAGACATGAAGCATGGCAGTGAGGACCATGGACAGCAGAGGGCAAGGAACAGCCTGGGAAATCTAGCTGTGAGGGATTAACACAGGAAAGGTGGGAGACACATCTCAGAAAGAGTTGACTTGGGGTCCGCTCCAACACTGTCTACTTAGTGTATATAAATTGTTCAAATAACACATTTGATTCCCTCCGCAACTCTTTCCTGGGACAAATATCACTCAGAATCTTCCCATCTGAATTCCAGAAGAGTTAAACACAGCATCACCTTCAGAAAATTCTTTCATCTAAATGGAGTATCTAAAATGTCTTCTATTTAACTTTTTGATTCTGTACAAGAGTAATGCTTTAAGATTACTATGTAAATAAACAAGCTGAAAACTAGATGCACCAGTGACAGCTTTAATAATCCAATCCTTTTTAAATTTTGTAATGAACTTTTTTTTTCTTTTTTTCTTTTTTTTTTTAGACAAGGTCTTACTCTGTCGCCTGGGCTAGAGTACAGTCATATGATCTTGGCTCACTGCAACCTCCTCCTCCCGGGTTCAAGTGATTCTTCTGCCTCAGCCTCCCTAGTAGCTGGGATTACAGACACCTGCCACCGCACCTGGCTAAGTTTTGTATTTTTAGTAGAGACGGAGTTTCACCGTGTTGGCCAGGCTGGTCTTGAACTCCTGACCTCAGGTGATCCACCTGCCTCAGCCTCCCAAAGTGCTGGGATTACAGGCTTGAGCCACCGCACCCGGCCTGTAATAAACTATTTTTAAATGTTAGATAAAGATTGTTTTTTGTTTCTGTCTTTGTTTTTCCTATTGCAACAGTGAGGAGTAATGCAGCATCCACAATATTGCTCTACAATGATGTTTCTTAAGTCTATACTTTTTTTACTGAAAGAAGTGACAGTTTTATTTAAATACTTTAGTTCTTTGAGATGGAAAGCGAATACTGCCATCTCTGGGTGCTTGCTATGTGCCAGCTCTGGCACTAAGACGATTAAGATAATTATTTTAGGAGGAATAGAAACTATTTCAGAGCATTTTCATATGAAAATGATTCTAAAGAAAATGTGCTCAGAAATTTTGGAACAAATCCTCGGCCCACAACCTCCCTCCCTGTCTGCGCCTCACAGGCACGTGCAGAATCAAATGAGTTGGGCTCAAACCTCACTTGGGCATGTCACTGAATAGACTTTTTGTTCCTTGTCCTCTGAATATTGAATCCTGAAACTCCTGTGGTAGAAAAAGTTATTAAGTGCCTTGAAAGGTATAGAAATCTATCATTAAATGATAGATTTAGATTTTTAAATTATCTTACTAGTTGTACAGTCAAAATAATTTTCTTGTTAGTAAAAAATGGCGCTTTGTTAAGCTTATCCTAAATGATATTTAAATACTTTGTGATACAAAGTTATTAATACCTGAGGAGCTACAGGACATGTGAATGATTTTTAATCTGATTTCTGTTGCTCTAACCTCTGTACTTATGTTTATAACTCCAGCCTAACATAATATTCTCTTCTGACATCCCAAAGCTCATTATTATTTTATTCCAAAATCTCATAATTTTTTCAAGCTTGCCACAAATATGATCTTAAAGTACATAAATCTGCATTAAATCTTTCTGGTAAACCAGGTGTGCCCCTTATTCTTTGACCTTTGTTCAGTCGGTATGAACATACATTCTCTTCTGATTCTAGTGAAGTTGAAATTTTTTCCATACATTTCTTAGTTAGTCATTGTATTATAATTTTCATTATTTTTGATAGAGTCTGCTTATTTTCATTATCTTTATATCTATTGATACAGTAGTAGCACATTATATTTGTTGTCACATTTTATGCATTATGGGTGTCAGTTTTTTGGTCATACTTTATTCACCTATTCCCCAGGTTACAATTTGCCTTTAGTATTTGATTATTTGTTTGTTTTAGTTTTAAATTTTAAGTTTTAAATATTTAAGCATTCAAAAGTCTTTAACTGATCTACATCCAGAACATTTTCTTAAGCAATTTAATGTGAATGATCATTTGAAGTCGAATTTGTTGAAATATAATAGCAGATATACATCAGGAGTCTCTTTGGAGATCTGAAACTCTCCTGCAAGGGGCTCCTAGGAGACAGAGACATTTAAAATCAATAAATTAATTAACAAACAAAATACTTTCTTTCCTGAGCATAGTCACTGTTCATTTTGATATCTCAAGATAAACATCTTATAATTCCTATGCATTATTCAAACATGGAAAGATAAGTGTCTGCATATATAATCAAATGGTCTGCACTGGATAAAATCCAGACTCATTTCATAAACCAATGTGGAGCAATTTTGATAGCTTTTCACTCATTTTCTCTAATTGGAAAGAAATTTACATATAATCACAGTTGCAGCATGAAATAGGAGAAATCCATTTTAATCATTTAATACTTCATTTTAAAAGCCATATATAAAACTTTAAAAATATCTGTAGCTTTTTAATTTAAAATTACCATAATTTTTCACAAATATTCAAAATATGAATGAAATTATATTGTGGTATGCTATTCAAAATGCCTATTGTGTGTGTGTGAGAGTGTGCATTCTGATATGTATCATTCTGTCTCTGTCTCTACATTTTCTGGCTGAACTAAAATTCTTTCTTTTCTCAATATATACTTACAATTTATTATTCAACCTTGAAGTTGATATTGTGACCTTTAAGATTATTTATGTAACAAAGACCTCAGAAATAAATAATACACATTGTAAGTAACATTTTTTTTTCTGAGTTCCAAATTGAGCTTTGTTAGCTCAGACTCACCAGTTGTAGATATTATTGATATATTGTGATATATATATATATACACACACTATAGAAAACATACTTGAAACTAGAATTTAGACTTTCTAGATTTATGAAAGGAAACATTTGTTTTCTGAATTTTTGTATTGTGGAATTTTTCAGCAGCATGAATGTACATATTCATTATCAGAATTCTGGTTCCTGTATCACATTGTTGGGTTTATTTTGAGCCTGGTTATCTCCTGATCTGACACCACAAAGTTTCCAGTGGCAGGTCGCATGCCTTATATACAGTTCCTAAGTGGGTGTATTTGAGTGTGCTGAGCACTCAATCAATGTTTAATGAAAGCATTACTATCTATATAAATTGATACAGATATGTTTGAATATCTAAGCATAAATGTTAACTGGATATTTTCCCTTTTGCTGCAAAAAATTTGATGCAGTTTTAAAAATTTGTTTAACAGAGTTTATTCTAGGATCCCCAATGATGGGGAAGCAGCAGCATCTGAAAGCAGCACACATTTGGCACAGTTAACCCTCCTCCATGATGTCAGCCCTAATGACAAAGGAGAAAGCGTTGTGTGTGAGTCAGAAGACATTTCTCCAAATAATATTCCTAACTAACCAAAGATCTAGAGGGGGAACCCCAAAATTATAGCTAAAGTTAGAGTTTCTAAGCACAGTCTGGAAGCTCCGGATGGGAACTGAAGGGGCATGCCAGATGGATTACAGTTCTGCTTCTTGTATTGCAGGGATCCAAAAACCTCTGCACTCGTTTATAAGACCAGCCTAACATGAGATTCTCTTCTTACATTCCAAACGGTCATTATTATTTTATTCCAAAATCTTGTAATTATTTCAGGCTTGCCACAAATATCAGATCTTAAGGTATGTAAATTGTTTTAACACTGTTGTTCTGTGTATAATTATGTCAATTCTGTCAAAGTTTTACAAGAATAAGATAAACTGCAAATTTAAATATGTACATTTGCAAGGAATATGATGAATATTGGCATTTAGAAATGCTGAACCAATTTCTACAAATGACATAGATGAGTACCAATTTTTAGCAAACCAGGAGGGAAAGTGATATGAAATAAAGAGGTGGTATTAAGTAACTTTTGGCAGGAAAAGTATGACTAGTTTTTTCAGAGCTTTTTAATTGCTTTAGATCTTTGGAGCCAAATTTCAAACTGATTTGCAATGTATATATTATACCACATCTTTTCCTCCCCAAGATATTTAATGTTTCCTCTTCATTTCCCCCCTACCCCACCACCTAGTTTCACAGCTCTTCATGAACACTATGCATCCTTCAAAGAAAGAAAAGCAATTTGATCCTCTTGGTGGAAATCTGCCCAAGGTTTGGTATTCACCGAACAACTTGGCTCACCTTTCCCTGAGCTGGGAGTCAAGAATGTTTCATTATTTTACCATTAAAACTTTGTGGTTCAAAATTCCTGAGATGAAGTAGAGCTACATATTTCTTTCTCTTCAAATAAGCAAGTAAAATAAGCATCTATTTTGTCAGAATGTACTTGTTTGTAAATAGAGTAGACTTGTATTGTGGTCCCTCATTGATGACTAATCGCTTAACTTCCATTGTAAGTGGCATTGAATATTATAAATGGTAAATTTTTTAAAAAGTTAACAAAAAGCATACTTCTGTTTTCAGGTCAATTTTTCTTTAATCAATGATTTGGTTTAGATATAGAAGCAGAAGGTTTAGTGTAGAGATGCTCTTAATATAGATGGAGAAACACAGTGTCTCATTAGAATACTAATGTTTGAGAATCCTCACAGTGTTAGCAAAGTTAATGGATGCCCTCAGAACTGAGCCTGCTGGGATGATGGCTCACTGACAGAGGGCTCCGTGGTTTACAAAACTGATAAGTCAACAGTATCAAATATTCACAGAAGGAATACACAAATCCGGCAAGCAATATGATTTCATTTCATTGCAAATCCAGTAAGCAATATGATTTCATTTCATTGCTCAGGAATTGTGTGTTTTGAGGAATGTTAAGCTTTAAAGAAATTAGTTTAATTTGTTTGTAGTACATATTTTGCTAATACACGTTCTAATTAAGCCCATGACCTAAATTAATGCACACCTTGTACTTAAGTGGTAAAGGAAAACACTCTGAAAATATCTTCTAATCAGTTACATTTTGTTGTGATCCTAGATGTTTTAATCATTATGATTCAGTAAAGAAGAAAACTAACTTGATGTTCTGAAGTCATGATGCTCAGTCTAAATTGCTGACCCCATCCAAAGCCTGACATCCATGTGTCAGCCAAGGTAACAATTGTTCCACTAATAAAGTATTTCAGGAGACCTTAAAGGTTAAGGACACTTTGTCTCTAGCATTAGTTAGTATCACTCTAAAACTGCATATAAACCTAAGAAAAAGTAATTCTTTAGAAAACTCAATTGTTAAGTTGAGGCAACTCTAATTTCAATAATCTGAAGGTGCTTTTTTCTAATTTACATATATTAGAAATATCTAATATAGTTAAATAAGTGTCTAATATATAAAAATATATATTAGATATACATCATATCTATGAATTTAACTATCTTCAATATGAGTACAAATGATCACATTTGCTAATGGACAGGGCCCATATTAGGAGAGTAGAAAATAACTAGTTTATATTTTGCAACACATTCCTCAAGTCAGCAGCTGTTAATGAGAGTGAGTTTGGCAAACACAATGTTCATAGAGAAGCTTGC
The DNA here is from genome assembly GCF_043159975.1 of Macaca nemestrina. NCBI lineage: Eukaryota > Metazoa > Chordata > Mammalia > Primates > Cercopithecidae > Macaca > Macaca nemestrina. Next base: position 69,256,835 of record NC_092127.1, on the reverse strand, counting down.
TCTCTTCTATTATCTTTAGCCCATATAGACTTCTAGTCTGGAGTATATTTTGGGAGAAGATGGGGAGCACAGAGGCAGAGATAAAAGAGATACAAAATCATATTTCAATAACGTTGTTGTGTCATTTATTTAAGTCTACCTAGCCTACTACACCTTCTACATGGCCATTTCTGCATGCATGGAGTGTTGGGAATTATTCATCATTTGGTTTAGATATCTAACGATGATTTGTTTACATATAGATTTGCATGCTGGGATTCAAGTCACTTTTCCTGCCATCAAGGAATTCAGACTTAATTTGAGATAAAGACAAGCAAAAATATCATCCCATACAAAGTGGTAGGTATAATTAGGGGCAAGCACTGAGAGCTAGGTGCACGCATAGGGAGAAAGTCTAGGGAAAGCTGTCTGAAGGTGAAAGCATCGAAGCCAAGTTTAATGGCCAGTTAGAAATTAGCTAGATTAAAAAAAAAAAAAAAAAAAAAAAAAAAAAAGGGAGCTGGGACATTCCAGGCAGTGGAAGTAGCTTGGTATGGGAAGAAGAAGCAAGAGCTGAAGCTGGAGACAGAAAAGAACCTAAATGATGAAAGGTTTTGTATGCCATTCTAAGGACTTCAGATTTTATCCTGAAGGTGATGGGGAGTCTTTGATGAAATTTAATAATCACTTTTGAAATTTCAAAGGATTACTTTAGAATGATGGATGGAGGCAGGGGAGTGTGTTAGAAAGCTATTGCAGTCCCGCGTACAGAGGATCCGGACCTGAACTGAAGTGGTGGTATAGTGTCAGAGATTAAGAGGAGTGAGCTTGGTTGATAAAGATTAAAGATATAGTTTTGACAGAATTTGAAGTCAAATGGCTCTGAAGATGACCTTTGAACAACAATTGCAGTGGCAGTTGAAAACATAGAAGTAGATCATTTCACCCAGTGAAAGTCTGTAGAATAGAGAGCAAATAAATTGTTTATAAGAATGACATCTCTGATACCTATGATAGCTTTTAAAAAGTCTTTTTTTCTGCTACCTCTACCCATTTTTTTAATCACTTAAATAAGTAAACATAATACACAAAACTAGTAACTATTGGAACTCTAGAAATTGAAAGGTATGTAAATTTATAATCATTGATAATAATGAATATAGTGAATATTAATTGAATTAATATTTAATGAATAGTCACAGGTACTGTGCTAAGCATTTTTACTTATGTTGTTTAACATAATATTCACTATAGACATGTAAATAAGAAATATTATAATCTCATTTTTTTGGATAGTGAAGCAGGGTTAAAGAAATTAAAACTCTTGCCCCTGTTGATACATTTAGTGTATGTTAAAACAGATACAGATCCTTAGTGTGCCTTGTTCATCATTTTTTCTCATCCAGTTGAATGTAAGTGTGATGTGTGTAGTAATAACCACAATGCTGCCCTATTGGTCTCAGTGTCAGCAACCAAACAGCTTTTCTGAAATCTGGATTACTGCCTTGATAAATATCTTAGTTTGGTGAACTCTCTCAGATAATTTTACTTTATGTCATTTTGTTTTCACTAATATTCTTGTTATTATTGTATTATGTGGCTTTCAGAGTGTGTCTGTGTGTGTGTGTGTGTGTGTGTGTGTGTGTGTGTGTACACTAGTACATAAATAAAGTCTTTGTTCTCTTAGATCTTACCTAAACCTAGAGGCAGAATAAGAAAGAGATGTAAGACTATTTGAATCATTAAAAAAAAATCAAAGTATAATTGAATAGAGAATAAAGCCTTATCATGGAAAGCGTTATTTAGATATACGAAATACACGTTCATAAGTAATATTTCTGTGGCTCATCTGAACCAGAAATGTAATTTTTTAGAGTACTGGCTGGTGGGAGGAAGATTTTTTAGAGTATTGGCAGGTGCCAACGCAGGCGGGATGGAGAAGTGGAGTGAAGGTGCAATGAGTGAGGCCCTCTCACTCTCTGCCTGATACGTCTCCTTTCCACAGAACGTGAAGGCAACAGGAATTTGGTTCATGAGAATCCTCTCAACAACATATACTGGCTAAACTATAGCATGTTTATTCAGGGCCATATTTTCAGAGTGGTGACACTATAAAGATGAGCTAAGCACCATGAGTTACTTACAGACAGTCATTTTCTCATTTGACTTTTAGAGTGGACCCATCTTAAATTGTGGACAATATGACACAGTTTATCTAATTTACATAAAAATTCTCCTTGGTGCCCTGAAGGATTACCTGTGAAATAATTTTTCTGGGACATTAATAGTACTTAACAGTCTATACCAGTCTAGAGGTTGCCAAAGGCTGAGCAAAGTTTTATTTTACCCATGTTGGTGTCTCTTTAATATTATTAAATATATTTTCTATTATCTTCAAAACATCAGAAGAATTCCTGAAGTTATATAAACTCCTTGTACTTTCTCCGTATTTTCATAGCAGAATATGAAACTAATAGTAGTGAAATGAGTCTGTTTTATTTAAACCTTGTGCTCATTAGTAAGTCATAAGGTTAAAAGGGAGGACTAAAATATAGTAATTGTTGGGGAGGAAAGACTTCCTTCTGCCTTCTTAGGTTCTGTGGCTGACCTAAGAACTAAACTAATGTGTAACAGATTAACAGGAGAAAAGCATACAAATGTATTTACGTAATATTTTTACATGTGCGTAGGAGAATTCAGAAGGAAAATGAAGATCCGAAGAAACCGTCAGGCCCAAATGCTTACATACCTTTTACACTAAGAATAACAAATTGTGGGGATGTGACAAGACAAAGAAGCTTGGGCTAGGGGCAATAAATTGTGGGAAAGAGATTAAGAAATATATGGGGGAGACCAATGGAAGTTAAGGGTTATTTTAGTAGGTTTGTTTGAACAGGTCTCTTGTGTGTGGACTCCCAGCCTCTAGTGATGAGAATGTTCTCTTCCTGCTATAGGGAAGGGACATTTATCCTGGGAAATTTTATGATCTCCTTTTATGTAGAAAGGAGGAGATCAGAGATCCCTTCCTACATCTGTTTCTCAAGTGCATTCCGCTCAAAATTATCAATATGACAAAGTGGCATATTTTGGAATGGTATGTTCTAAAACTCTTCCTAATCTTATTCAATTTTTCAATAATTTTCGAGATGAAGACTATTTCTTCCTATGATTACTTTCATTTTAGTCACCTGAATTATACTTTTTAAAAATGTTATAGGAAAATAATTTAAGGTTGCAAACCTGAAAATAAGAGTTATCTCATCTTCTACTTAGCTTTATTTTTTTCTCAGTAAAGGGGGGTGTTGTCAACCAAATTCATTTTCCAGTACAGAATCAAATTATATTTCCCCATTATTTTTACTATTATGGTAAAATAAATGTTAGTATCCCTCATCTTATATGCTTTACCCGTAATAAAGAACAGACTGTGTGCTTAATAATGGCAGGGACACTGTTCATTATTTTACCACTTGAATTCCTAGTATCTGTCAAACTCCTGACCCACTGTTGGCCCTTGAATCTTGACAACTATTTCTTGAATGAATGAATTATATAGCTTGTCACATTTCAGAAAATACTTTAAATTCCTGGTGTTTCATATTCATTCTGCTCCTGCTGAAAATTATATGTGCTCTTTGACTTACATACTAGTGTACTTCACCAAAGTAAACATACTTGCCAGAAGATACTGTGGACATCAAATCTATTATGGTAGAGAAGTATTTCTTAAGATGAATACATTGCTTTGTGAGGAATGTTGTGGTCACTACACTTAACTAGTTTTTTCAATCAAATCAAAATACATCTGCACAGTATCCTGGTAATTTTGGTCTCATTTGTCACTGTGCATTATCTTTTTTTTTTTTTTTTTTTTTTTGCAATAGTATCCTGTTGACTCTTTTGAAATAATGCAATTCTTTAGCCAATGTAGTATAGTACCATATTCTGTCTAAGAGGCCAGGGATTTTATAGGTCTTTGAAATTTATATTTTCAGCATTTTATCCCTATATGACATGGTATAAGCACATTCTACTGTAAAATTCCAGGAAAATCATGCCCCTGGTGATTGAAGATATAACTGGAGACCTATATTTAAATAACTTCAAAAAAAGAACTCAAACCAGTAAAGGCATGTAAAACTACTTTTTTTAAATCTGAAAACTTACCTTTTGAAATAGTGAAATCAAACATTTTATTTGGGTCTAGTATACAGTTTCACTTAGCTATTGATTATCATTTTAAAAGGCTTAGCATTTCATTCCCACCAGGCATGTAACTTGATTATTACAAGTGACAGTGATAGAATTTTGTCACCACAGTATTTCCTAGGGAATTGATTTGATGTTATTCCAAAGTCATTTTGTTCATTTGAAGCCATGTTGGGTTACATCTCAGTTCCTGACCAAAACAATGATTATCAAACTGTTATATGAATTACTACATAAATAAAAGAGATTTTAAAAGGTAGATAAATTGCTATCTAAAAGTTGGACTAATGTATGTGTTTAACAACAGTTCGTTGCTTTGCTAGGATAATATATGCTTATTATTTAAACATGCCAATGATGCAGAAAACTAAAATAAAAAATTAGGCTTATCCCAAATTCTACAAGTGAAAATAGCCATTATAAAAAATATATGAAAATCAATTCAACTATCTCTCTAAACCTATTGATAGATTGAGATTAGAACTCACATCTGTCTTGTAACAATTTCCATGCTCCTTCCAGTATACCTTAATGCCTTAAAGCATAAGATTGAAGGAGAAGTACACTGACTATACATACAGCAATGTTTTAAGAGTGCAAAAAGCATTATGATCAGGAATGAAATTATTAAGAGCCTGGATAATCCTCTTTGAAACTGTGGGAGACAATTTTATTTGGGTCTCTTGTCTTTCTGCGTATGTTGAGAGGAGAGACACTGACAGCAAGTAAAGAACTTAACACAGCTCTGAACACACACTATGCATTCAATAACTGTATGCTATTATTAATGCAGTTATATGTAGAATTTTTAAACTTTTGTATATAGTAAAATTTCAAAAAGTAGTGTATATGCCAGTAAAGATTTTTAAAAGCCAGGTCCATAAATCAGTCTACTAGTACAAATCTTGACAACAATTTGTAGATTGTCCAGTAAGAGAGAAATATTTTCCACTGGAACAAATCCTAGAATTCCTAGATTTTAGCAGAAAAGAGCAATTGAAAAAAGATGTCAAGATATGCACTGACAGCTCATCATGAGATATTAGCTGTTTCTGAATTCTATTTTTTTCTTAATTCATGCACAATCTCATCACTATTCTTTCTCACTCAAAAGACTGAACTTTCTCTGCTTAAATTTACTAAAGCCTTAATCCTTCTGTGTGTGTTTGTGACAGAGAGAGTGTGTGTGTGTTTTACAAAAGGTGCCCTTTTCTTAAATAGTTGTTATAATGTTGAAGTGAGGGCCATATGGCCTCCCAATCTTTGGATGACATTGACAAGTGCAATGCAATTTGCAAACAAAATGACATACATCTTGGAGCAATTAAGGTAATTCTTTTTTAATGACTAAGAATTCTATGCCCAAATTCCAAACCATTCTCCAACATTGATCAATAACAAGTACAAATAGTTAAACAATATGCAATAAAGACAAAAGATAAGAAGTGCAATTTTAAATTGTATTCTAAGAAAACAGATCATAATCAAGTCTTCATTTAAAAAACTAAAATGTTTTCACCCTTGTAAGGGTAATGAATGGTAATGTTTAAATAAACTGTGGAAAATTCTATTATGGATGTTTTTAAAAACGAGGTATTTAAGCATCCAGTGACATGGAAAAGTTTCTAGGATATAGAAAGTTTTTTTTCTTTTTTTTTTTTTTTTTAATTATTATTATTATACTTTAAGTTGTAGGGTACATGTGCATAACGTGCAGGTTTGTTACATATGTATACTTGTGCCTTGTTGGTATGCTGTACCCATCAACTCGTCATTTACATCAGGTATAACTCCCAATGCAATCCCTCCCCCCTCCCCCCTCCCCCCTCCCCCCTCCCCATGATAGGCCCCGGTGTGTGATGTTCCCCTTCCTGAGTCCAAGTGATCTCATTGTTCAGTTCCCACCTATGAGTGAGAACATGCGGTGTTTGGTTTTCTGTTCTTGTGATAGTTTGCTAAGAATGATGGTTTCCAGCTGCATCCATGTCCCTACAAAGGACACAAACTCATCCTTTTTGATGGCTGCATAGTATTCCATGGTGTATATGTGCCACATTTTCTTAATCCAATCTGTCACTGATGGACATTTGGGTTGATTCCAAGTCTTTGCTATTGTGAATAGTGCCACAATAAACATACGTGTGCATGTGTCTTTATAGCAGCATAATTTATAATCCTTTGGGTATATACCCAGTAATGGGATGGCTGGGTCATATGGTACATCTAGTTCTAGATCCTTGAGGAATCGCCATACTGTTTTCCATAATGGTTGAACTAGTTTACAATCCCACCAACAGTGTAAAAGTGTTCCTATTTCTCCACATCCTCTCCAGCACCTGTTGTTTCCTGACTTTTTAATGATCGCCATTCTAACTGGTGTGAGATGGTATCTCATTGTGGTTTTGATTTGCATTTCTCTGATGGCCAGTGATGATGAGCATTTTTTCATGTGTCTGTTGGCTGTATGAATGTCTTCTTCTGAGAAATGTCTGTTCATATCCTTTGCCCACTTTTTGATGGGGTTGTTTGTTTTTTTCTTGTAAATTTGTTTGAGTTCTTTGTAGGTTCTGGATATTAGCCCTTTGTCAGATGAGTAGATTGCAAAAATTTTCTCCCATTCTGTAGGTTGCCTGTTCACTCTGATGGTAGTTTCTTTTGCTGTGAAGAAGCTCTTTAGTTTAATGAGATCCCATTTGTCAATTTTGGCTTTTGCTGCCGTTGCTTTTGGTGTTTTAGACATGAAGTCTTTGCCCATGCCTATGTCCTGAATGGTACTACCTAGGTTTTCCTCTAGGATTTTTATGGTATTAGGTCTAACATTTAAGTCTCTAATCCATCTTGAATTAATTTTCGTATAAGGAGTAAGGAAAGGATCCAGTTTCAGCTTTCTACTTACAGCTAGCCAATTTTCCCAGCACCATTTATTAAATAGGGAATCCTTTCCCCATTTCTTGTTTCTCTCAGGTTTGTCAAAGATCAGATGGCTGTAGATGTGTGGTATTATTTCTGAGGACTCTGTTCTGTTCCATTGGTCTATATCTCTGTTTTGGTACCAGTACCATGCTGTTTTGGTTACTGTAGCTTTGTAGTATAGTTTGAAGTCAGGTAGCGTGATGCCTCCAGCTTTGTTCTTTTGACTTAGGATTGTCTTGGAGATGCGGGCTCTTTTTTGGTTCCATATGAACTTTAAAGCAGTTTTTTCCAACTCTGTGAAGAAACTCGTTGGTAGCTTGATGGGGATGGCATTGAATCTATAAATAACCTTGGGCAGTATGGCCATTTTCACGATATTGATTCTTCCTATCCATGAGCATGGTATGTTCTTCCATTTGTTTGTGTCCTCTTTGATTTCACTGAGCAGTGGTTTGTAGTTCTCCTTGAAGAGGTCCTTTACATCCCTTGTAAGTTGGATTCCTAGGTATTTGATTCTCTTTGAAGCAATTGTGAATGGAAGTTCATTCCTGATTTGGCTCTCTGTTTGTCTGTTACTGGTGTATAAGAATGCTTGTGATTTTTGCACATTAATTTTGTATCCTGAGACTTTGCTGAAATTGCTTATCAGCTTAAGGAGATTTTGGGCTGAGACAATGGGGTTTTCTAAATATACAATCATGTCATCTGCAAACAGGGACAATTTGACTTCTTCTTTTCCTAACTGAATACCCTTGATTTCTTTCTCTTGCCTAATTGCCCTAGCCAGAACTTCCAACACTATGTTGAATAGGAGTGGTGAGAGAGGGCATCCCTGTCTTGTGCCAGTTTTCAAAGGGAATTTTTCCAGTTTTTGCCCATTCAGTATGATATTGGCTGTGGGTTTGTCATAGATAGCTCTTATTATTTTGAGGTACGTTCCATCAATACCGAATTTATTGAGCGTTTTTAGCATGAAGGGCTGTTGAATTTTGTCAAAAGCCTTTTCTGCATCTATTGAGATAATCATGTGGTTCTTGTCTTTGGTTCTGTTTATATGCTGGATTATGTTTATTGATTTGCGAATGTTGAACCAGCCTTGCATCCCAGGGATGAAGCCCACTTGATCATGGTGGATAAGCTTTTTGATGTGTTGCTGAACCCGGTTTGCCAGTATTTTATTGAGGATTTTTGCATCGATGTTCATCAGGGATATTGGTCTAAAATTCTCTTTTTTTGTTGTGTCTCTGCCAGGCTTTGGTATCAGAATGATGTTGGCCTCATAAAATGAGTTAGGGAGGATTCCCTCTTTTTCTATTGATTGGAATAGTTTCAGAAGGAATGGTACCAACTCCTCCTTGTACCTCTGGTAGAATTCAGCTGTGAATCCATCTGGTCCTGGACTTTTTTTGGTTGGTAGGCTATTAATTATTGCCTCAATTTCAGAGCCTACTATTGGTCTATTCAGGGATTCAACTTCTTCCTGGTTTAGTCTTGGAAGAGTGTAAGTGTCCAGGAAATTATCCATTTCTTCTAGATTTTCCAGTTTATTTGCGTAGAGGTGTTTATAGTATTCTCTGATGGTAGTTTGTATTTCTGTGGGGTCGGTGGTGATATCCCCTTTATCATTTTTAATTGCGTTGATTTGATTCTTCTCTCTTTTCTTCTTTATTAGTCTTGCTAGTAGTCTGTCAATTTTGTTGATCTTTTCAAAAAACCAACTCCTAGATTCATTGATTTTTTGGAGAGTTTTTTGTGTCTCTATCTCCTTCAGTTCTGCTCTGATCTTAGTTATTTCTTGCCTTCTGCTAGCTTTCGAATGTGTTTGCTCTTGCTTCTCTAACTCTTTTAATTGTGATGTTAGAGTGTCAATTTTAGATCTTTCTTGCTTTCTCTTGTGGGCATTTAGTGCTATAAATTTCCCTCTACACACTGCTTTAAATGTGTCCCAGAGATTCTGGTATGTTGTATCTTTGTTCTCATTGGTTTCAAAGAACATCTTTATTTCTGCCTTCATTTCGTTATGTACCCAGTAGTCATTCAGGAGCAGGTTGTTCAGTTTCCATGTAGTTGAGCAGTTTTGATTGAGTTTCTTAGTCCTGAGTTCTAGTTTGATTGCACTGTGGTCTGAGAGACAGTTTGTTATAATTTCTGTTCTTGTACATTTGCTGAGGAGTGCTTTACTTCCAATTACGTGGTCAATTTTGGAGTAAGTACGATGTGGTGCTGAGAAGAATGTATATTCTGTTGATTTGGGGTGGAGAGTTCTGTAGATGTCTATTAGGTCTGCTTGCTGCAGAGATGAGTTCAATTCCTGGATATCCTTGTTAACTTTCTGTCTCGTTGATCTGTCTAATGTTGACAGTGGAGTGTTGAAGTCTCCCATTATTATTGTATGGGAGTCTAAGTCTCTTTGTAAGTCTCTAAGGACTTGCTTTATGAATCTGGGTGCTCCTGTATTGGGTGCATATATATTTAGGATAGTTAGCTCTTCCTGTTGAATTGATCCCTTTACCATTATGTAATGGCCTTCTTTGTCTCTTTTGATCTTTGATGGTTTAAAGTCTGTTTTATCAGAGACTAGGATTGCAACCCCCGCTTTTTTTTGTTCTCCATTTGCTTGGTAAGTCTTCCTCCATCCCTTTATTTTGAGCCTATGTATGTCTCTGCGTGTGAGATGGGTCTCCTGAATACAGCAGACTGATGGGTCTTGACTCTTTATCCAGTTTGCCAGTCTGTGTCTTTTAATTGGAGCATTTAGTCCATTTACATTTAAGGTTAAGATTGTTATGTGTGAACTTGATCCTGCCATTATGATATTAACTGGTTATTTTGCTCGTTAGTTGATGCAGTTTCTTCCTAGCCTCGATGGTCTTTACATTTTGGCATGTTTTTGCAATGGCTGGTACCGGTTGTTCCTTTCCATGTTTAGTGCTTCCTTCAGGATCTCTTGTAAGGCAGGCCTAGTGGTGACAAAATCTCTAAGCATTTGCTTATCTGTAAAGGATTTTATTTCTCCTTCACTTATGAAACTTAGTTTGGCTGGATATGAAATTCTGGGTTGAAAATTCTTTTCTTTAAGAATGTTGAATATTGGCCCCACTCTCTTCTGGCTTGTAGAGTTTCTGCCGAGAGATCTGCTGTTAGTCTGATGGGCTTCCCTTTGTGGGTAACCCGACCTTTCTCTCTGGCTGCCCTTAAGATTTTTTCCTTCATTTCAACTTTGGTGAATCTGGCAATTATGTGTCTTGGAGTTGCTCTTCTCGAGGAGTATCTTTGTGGCGTTCTCTGTATTTCCTGGATTTGAATGTTGGCCTGCCCTACAAGGTTGGGGAAGTTCTCCTGGATGATATCCTGAAGAGTGTTTTCCAACTTGGTTCCATTTTCCCCCTCACTTTCAGGCACCCCAATCAGACGTAGATTTGGTCTTTTTACATAATCCCATACTTCTTGCAGGCTTTGTTCATTTCTTTTTCTTCTTTTTTCTTTTGGTTTCTCTTCTCGCTTCATTTCATTCATTTGATCCTCAATCGCTGATACTCTTTCTTCCAGTTGATCGAGTCGGTTACTGAAGCTTGTGCATTTGTCACGTATTTCTCGTGTCATGGTTTTCATCTCTTTCATTTCGTTTAGGACCTTCTCTGCATTAATTACTCTAGCCATCAATTCTTCCACTTTTTTTTCAAGATTTTTAGTTTCTTTGCACTGGGTACGTAATTCCTCCTTTAGCTCTGAGAAGTTTGATGGACTGAAGCCTTCTTCTCTCATCTCGTCAAAGTCATTCTCCGTCCAGCTTTGATCCGTTGCTGGCGATGAGCTGCGCTCCTTTGCCGGGGGAGATGCGCTCTTATTTTTTGAATTTCCAGCTTTTCTGCCCTGCTTTTTCCCCATCTTTGTGGTTTTATCTGCCTCTGGTCTTTGATGATGGTGATGTACTGATGGGGTTTTGGTGTAGGTGTCCTTCCTGTTTGATAGTTTTCCTTCTAACAGTCAGGACCCTCAGCTGTAGGTCTGTTGGAGATTGCTTGAGGTCCACTCCAGACCCTGTTTGCCTGGGTATCAGCAGCAGAGGCTGCAGAAGATAGAATATTTCTGAACAGCGAGTGTACCTGTCTGATTCTTGCTTTGGAAGCTTCCTCTCAGGGGTGTACTCCACCCTGTGAGGTGTGGGGTATCAGACTGCCCCTAGTGGGGGATGTCTCCCAGTTAGGCTGCTCAGGGGTCAGGGACCCACTTGAGCAGGGAGTCTGTCCCTTCTCAGATCTCAACCTCCATGTTGGGAGATCCACTGCTCTCTTCAAAGCTGTCAGACAGAGTCGTTTGCGTCTGCAGAGTTTTCTGCTGCTTTTGTTGTTGTATAGTTGTGCCCTGTCCCCAGAGGTGGAGTCTACAGAGACAGGCAGGTTTCCTTGAGCTGCTGTGAGCTCCACCCAGTTCGAGCTTCCCAGCGGCTATGTTTACCTACTTAAGCCTCGGCAATGGCGGGCGCCCCTCCCCCAGCCTCGCTGCTGCCTTGCCGGTAGATCACAGTCTGCTGTGCTAGCAATGAGGGAGGCTCCGTGGGTGTGGGACCCTCCCGGCCAGGCGTGGGATATGATCTCCTGGTGTGCCTGTTTGCTTAAAGCGCAGTATTGGGGTGGGAGTTACCCGATTTTCCAGGTGTTGTGTGTCTCAGTTCCCCTGGCTAGGAAAAGGGATTCCCTTCCCCCTTGCGCTTCCCAGGTGAGGCAATGCCTCGCCCTGCTTCAGCTCTCGCTGGTCGGGCTGCAGCAGCTGACCAGCACCGATCGTCCGGCACTCCCCAGTGAGATGAACCCAGTACCTCAGTTGAAAATGCAGAAATCACCGGTCTTCTGTGTCGCTCGCGCTGGGAGTTGGAGACTGGAGCTGTTCCTATTCGGCCATCTTGCTCTGCCCCCGGATATAGAAAGTTTTAAAACGCAGATAAGAGAGTAATTACATAAATTGTCAAATGTGAAAGAAAGGTCTGAATGTGTGGGTTTTAAGTATTCTGCCTTGAATGACTTTGTAACTGTAGAGATTATATATGCAATTTCAAAATCAAGGTAGAATATGTCTAGTTTTGAGTCTCTCTTTTTAATTTTTTTTTTCCTTAGAAAATGAAGAACTCTTTTATTCTGTGTGTACAGGGTTTGTTTGTTTGATTTTAAATAAGCCTGGAAATATTTTCTTCTATTCTGTCTTTGATTTTTCACTTCCTCCACAGAGCATGGTGGGCAGTGAGAAAGCAGGAATGAATAACACAAATACGTTTTGAGTTTTACTGTAATAATTGCTAACATTTATTGAGGGTCCTCTGCATGTCAGATTGGTGTAAGTAAAACATCATGCCCTCACATGGAAGGTATTATATGCATTTTAGAAATCAGAAAGTTGAGCCACAGAAAGGGCCAGTAACTTGCTCCAGGTGCCCCAGCTTGGAAGAAGCAGAGCCAGAGTTTGAACCTAGGTGTTTTGACTTACGTCCATACTAAATAATTAAGCATTTACTTGAGAACTTATCTATAGTTACTGCATGTGATCTTGTACCTTTCATAGGATCACTGCATGTGGGGTCTCTATTTCCTATCCTCTGAATTTTCATCTGTTCTCTTATTTGCTTTTGTATAGGAGGGTACATTTTTCTTTTCAAGTTCAGAGGGACTAGATCAATTTATCATTCACATTACTGAGTCAGGTTTTCAAATTATCAATTCTGCTTGCTATTTTCTTCATTGTATATTTAAAATCTGTTACTTTTGTTCTTGTTGAAGATTTTTCTTATCTCAACAGCCTCAAATTTACTTTCATCCTGTTGTCTTTTAACCTTATAATTAGGCTCCATTTTGATGTAGCAAATTATACTTAGTTATAGTATAATTTTGTACATTTTGATGTAGTACATTTTGATGTAGAAAATTATACTTAGGGCCGGGCGCGGTGGCTCAAGCCTGTAATCCCAGCACTTTGGGAGGTCGAGACGGGCGCATCACGAGGTCAGGAGATCGACACCATCCTGGCTAACACGGTGAAACCCCGTCTCTACTAAAAAATACAAAAAACTAGCTGGGCGAGGTGGCTGGCGCCTGTAGTCCCAGCTGCACGGGAGGCTGAGGCAGGAGAATGGCATAAACCTGGGAGGCGGAGCTTGCAGTGAGCTGAGATCCGGCCACTGCACAGCCCGGGCGACAGAGCAAGACTCCGTCTCAAAAAAAAAAAAAAAAAAAAAAAAAAAAAGAAAAGAAAATTATACTTAGTACATATGGGGATGAATTGAGTATATTCCGGCTGGAGTAACTAGGAATACCTCTCTCTCTCTCTCTCTCTTTCTCTCTCTCTCTCTGAATGTTAGAAAGCAATATGGTCTTACAAAAGAGAAAGACATAATATGAAATCAACAAGAAACCACACACACATAAAAACTTATTTACACCTTAGGGCAAAGAGAAACCTACCTTGTACATTTAGGGGTTAGCACCAGTTACCCAGAATTCTAAATTACCTTTGTTCTCCAGATCTCTTGTGTTTCTTACAATTTTATTTAGGAACTCCACCACCTACAACCATGTTCAAATGTGACAACCTCTCATATGTTAGATATTTCTTGTGCTTCGAGTATCCAGAAGCAGATACCTAAAGTCAATGTAGTTGAAGAAATAAAATTGTTCTTTGCATTTTTGTCAGCAATTTTGACTGGAGTCAAATTAAATTGTGATGGACAAACTGGGTCTATTGCATTCTATAATTATTGCTGTCAGGATACTTTCAACTACAGATAGAATTGTTTCTGCATGTATCATTCTCTGTTCCTCCTTATGTATTTGTCATTGCAGCTGTGATTCATTTATTTTACAATACTACAGCTAATCGTGTATGGGCTATTTGATCAAAAACAACATTTTAACAAGACCAAAATAGCCAAGGCAGGGGAAAATGTGGTTATATAACAATGTTAGAACTTTTTTTGGAAGCAACATTGAAAAAGATTATTCATTTGTGTAGCTCTGAAAGCCAAATAATAATTATGGTGGCATTGTTCTGTTGTCCATATTGTCCAAATCTGGAACGGTAAACCAGAAAGAGAAAAGAGAATTATCCCTCATTATCTTGTTTGATTTGGCCCCTTAGATGGTCAATATTGCTAAATTGCCCTTTGGTGGGAAGAAATTAGATTGTATTGCATGCCACTAAAGGTCTCTTTTCATGGCTGGATGTTTTTGAATTCATGAGGCTCAGAATGCCATACTAAAGTAAAGATAATTATGAATGCAATTATTAGTAATTTAGGCCATCAACATAACATACAAATGGATCATTCACTCTGAAATTTGCAAGATACTTATAAACACTGAAAAAAAAGAAAAAAAAAAAAAACTCCAGGAGCTAAAGTAAAATTGTTTGAGAAAGTGAGAGTTAACATCTATACTCCTCATATTAACCTTTGTGCCAAATATGTTTGAACTATGATAATTGTCCTTTTTTATGCCTTTGTATGGGACTATCAAATCTGGGTATACACTTTGAATGATAATCCTGTATCTTATGCCCAGTGTTATGTGACTAAAAATAGTATGAAGTCAGCATAGCTGGGTATATAGATAAATCAGGGGGATTAAACAAATTTTTCTTGTACAAGTTTTACCATCTTCTAAAAATACTGATTTGATTTGATAAAATAAACACTTTGTTGAAGCAGCAGCCATTTTGGTCCTACAAAGCAGGTTTTTCCATTCACCTTCTCTATAACAACACATTCCATTTACTTTGGGGAAGTATTTCTTCCTTGATTTTGTAGTCTTGATAGTGCTCCCATTGCAGTGCCCTTCCTGCTGGTCATGGGATTGATCTTGTGCCCCCAGCTGGGCGAGTTATAATTTCTGAATCTGCAAGGACACAGTGATGGACGTCAGGCTAAGCATAAAGCCCATATAGTGATTGAGACCAGTTAGATTCCTCTCTGATACATTTCTGAGTGGCTGATGGTGAAATGGTATTCACTCCACCTTATTCAATGATGAACAAAAGTGACCTTAAGTCAGGAGAGCCTATTCCCTGGAAAATGGATAGAGACAAACAACTGGTCAGTGGTAGAGTTGTGGGGAGACCGTGAGGAAGAGCAAGGCATTTCTTTCTGCCTAAATTATTGAGTCCTGAGGCTAGCCAACATCTTTAGACATCCTTACTTCAAAAACTAATAAATCCCTTTTATTATTTAAATTTTTTCCAATTGTATTACTGTTATAATTTACTGAAAAATGTAACTCATTACTGAAAATAACCTAATTTAAAAATTGATGTTTTCGCAGAAATGAAAATGAAATATTTATTTTGACATCTGATAATATTTCTTATGTTGCTGAAGTAATTTGTGGAACTTAATATTCAATCCCCTTGGCAATATGGGCATATCCTATAGAGAGATACAGAGCTAGCAGAAAATGTAATGGTAACTAATGTTAACTATGCATTCTAAGCATGAGAGGTGCCATAGGAGTATACAAATAATTATACTATGATGTTAGTATATTCGTGTATGAAAAATTTTACAATACTTCACAGAGTGGGCTGCATCATGTTGAAGATACAGGTAAACCAAGCACAGTAATCTCACCAATAAAATGCAAATAATATTGACGTTCAACAAAAACAGATCTAGGAGAGGGAAAGTCACTAACGTTTATTGAATACCACCTAGGTGTTTTCACATATGTTATATAGTTTTATCCTCACATGAACCCTGTGAGGTAGACATTATTATCCTCATTTTGAAGAAAATAAGTTGCTGTGAAGACAAGTAATTCTGCCCAGGGTCATAGCTTCCTATTCCACACCACATGGCCTCTGATAACAACCAACTAATTGGTAAGTTTTCAGGTGTTTAATTTAGAGAAATTTTAGACTTTGTGCAGAATATACTATTAATTGAGAAAATAAAGGGGGTTTTGTTTGAAAAGACAGTTCAAAATGTCTATAAAGAATTATGCAATTTCTGTTTAGAAAGGAAGAATCTGAGAATTTTTTAAAGGAAACCTATTGATTTTTGAATACACAAAAATAAATTTTTTGGCTCAAAAATAAGATATCACTTTCAAAAATAGGTGTGTTTAAAATAATTTAGGGCAAACGGTTAATATAATGGATATACAAAGATCTCATATAAATCAGTAAAAAGATGAATAATTCAGTGGCAAAATGAACAAAAGACATGACTACGCAATTCAAAAACTAGTACACTAAACACACATAAAACCAAGTTACCTAAGTAGTTACTGAAATGCATGTTAAAATAATGAGGTGCCAGTTCTTCACATGCCAAAATGGAAAATATTTTTTAAGTAACAATATTTCACCCAACTACTCATAAATAGTAAGTGTGGGGAAACAGCTTTGTAACACTCCTACTGGAAGTATAAATTAGTGCTATCCTTGTATCGTGTAGTTTGTGTAATGTGTATCAAACTTTAAAATATGCTACATTCTTTGACAGAGCAATTTTAACCAATAGATTAATCAATGATAATATAATAGTTAATGTCATGGGAAACATTCAGACTTTATTCGCATGTCTGAACAAGCAAGATAGCAAACTCTAGTGGATCTTGTTATTATTTGTATAAATTTATGGGGTACAAGTCTAATTTTGTTACATGCATAGATTGCATAGTGTGAAGTCAAGGCTTTTAGTGTATACATTACCCAAATAACACATATTGTACCCATTAAATAATTTCTCACCATTCACCCCCTTTACACCCCCTCACCCTTCCTAGTCTGTGCTGTACTGTGCTAGTCCTCAATGGCCAACAGAACAAAGAGAAACTAATTGTTGTCTGAGAGTCAGACAACTACATATATATACAAATGTAAAGAAAACATATTAAACAAAAGGTGGAATTAACCAGTATTTGCTATGCATATTTCTGAGTAGTTAAAGTGCATGGATCATTTACTGTAA
This sequence comes from Macaca nemestrina, assembly GCF_043159975.1. NCBI lineage: Eukaryota > Metazoa > Chordata > Mammalia > Primates > Cercopithecidae > Macaca > Macaca nemestrina. The sequence goes on along the minus strand of NC_092127.1, from coordinate 69,239,782 downwards.
CGTCAATTGTAGAATTTGTAATCTGAGTGACATTCCTAGTTGTCATCATAATTAAACAATGAGCATTCTGATACTCTGTTTTGTTAGTAGCCAATCCCTAAGGGCCTGATTACCCTAGAAGCAAAAAGTGGGAAGTCAATGGGTGTTATGAGATGAATTCTGTCTCCCAAAAATCCATATGTTGAAGCCTGAACCCCTAGTGCCTCAGCTAATGACTTTACTTGGACATAGGGCCTTTAATGAGATCATTGAATTAAAATGAGGCTGTTAGGGTAGGGTTTAATCCAATCTGACTGCTGTTCTGAAGAAGAAATTTGGACACACAGGGAGACACCAGGGATGCATACACAATCACGGAGGAAAGATCTTGTCAGGGCACAGCAAACTGGCAGCCGCCTGCAAGCCAAGGACAGAGAAGAGACCTCGGGAAGAAGCAAATCTGCTGGCACCTTGATCTTGGGCCTCCAGCCTCTAGAACTCTGAGAAAACAAATTTTTGTTCTGGAAGCCAACCAGGCTGTGTTATTTTGTTATGGCAGCCTGAACAAACTCACACAGTTAGACTTTCTTGAATGGCTCACCACATGCCTGGCCACCTCTAGAGAACATATGCATGGAAAGTACCCAAGCCTAGGGATGGTTTGAATTTTCTTCTTTCTGTTTTTCTTCATTATAGATAAATATTTCTATAATTCTAATGGGTTTTAGGTACATTCTGAAAAACACCATTTTAAAACAAAACAAAAAAATAGCCTGCCAGTTTAAAAAGTTGAGGCTCAGCTAATATTTCCTTATGTCACACAAAAGTTCCTTTGCTTAATAAATCATAAAGTGCAATCCAACAATATCCGTGCTATAATAAAATATGTCGGAATAAAAAATGAGAAATTAAGCCACGTTTTCATATGCTTTATCTAATTGTGGTGGTATTCCACATATTTAGACATATTCACATATTTGACTTTTCCAAATGTTATGAAAATAGCTATGATTTGGACATCAGCTCTTGCTTTATCATTTACATTTGTAATGGTTCTTCTACATATTCCAAGTCTTATAATAATGATAACTGGTACCTTTCGAAAAACATGGCCACTACAAGCTTTTTTTTTGAAATATCTTCAATGTACATATAAATCGAGGAACCAAATGTTGAGAGACTAATAAGGGGTTCAGAAAAGGATTGAAAGTAAGAATGATTCCAGTGGAAATACAGCTGTGGTGGAACATGGATCATTAGAAGAACCAGCAATGACAGAAGCGATAAAGAAACACAATGTGAAGGAGAAGGATCAAATTCAGGATACAGAAGAATAAACTTGGTTTGGGGGAAACAAACCAAGATTTATGTGGCTTTTGATCAAATGTCAAAGTACAGGATACAGACAATAAGTAAGTGAACCCACAAGCGACTGAAATATTTTAGTTTATTCCCAGCTGACATTCCCAATGACATTTCCTCACATGTGATTGGAAAGAAAAACCAATGAAAAATGAAAATGACTTTATAAATCACTTTGCCCTTCACCAATCAGCATCTAATCTTGCTATGCCTGTGTGGTAAAAAATAATGCTTTAAAGCACAAAGCTCTTGGAACTGTAGAAAGACTGGAGAAAGGATTTTTTTTTTTTTTTTTTTTTTTTTTTTTTTTTTTTTTTTTTAGAAAACCTTTCATCCTAAATGGATTTGAAATATTGTGTTACCCAGGCACATACTGAAATAGTTACTTCACATAGAATTGTGTTTGGATCATACATCTATGCCTTTAGTGGTAAATGAACTGGCTACATTAGAAATGGTAATAAAACAATAATAATTATTATTATGACTGCAACCATTTATTAGGCATTTTTATGTGTTCTGTACATTAAATAAAATTATAAGATCAACTCAATAATATGTAAATTTACAGATGAGGAAATCAAGTCTCCAGTGGTTCAAATTCTTTGCTTAGTCTGAGATCTGGCAAGTGGTACAAATAGGATTTGAACTCAAGCTTGTGTGACTCAGAGCACCAGTGCTTAATTTATATGTCTCATGTAACCTCCATATCACTACTCTTTCTTGATCACTGAATGCCTGATATCCTGGACTTCATTCTGTTCCCTGAAAATACTGATTTTATTCCCATCTCAAGCTTTTTCATATACTGTTTCCTGTGCTCCAAAAGTTCCTACTCAAGTTTTCTTTTTGACTTGCTCCTTTTGTTTCTTAGATCTGAACCCAGATATCGCCTTCTCAGGGGGCTTTCCTGAGCACCTCATTTAAAGTTATCCAGTCTCTACCACAGTAAACAGTTTTCTTCATGACACGTATCACTGACAGTTTCTTATTTTTTATTTGTGTATATAGTTATTGATCCCCACTTCTCCCACCAAGGATATGAGTTCTATCCTATGAGACAACCTCTACGATTTAATAGGTAGGCACTCGGTAGATATTTAAAGAAAGAATGAATGAATATCATTTAACCCATAGGAGAGGTATCATTATCTTTAATTTTTTTTACATTTTGAACATTTCTGAAATGTATAAAAGTAAAATATCTTTCCAGTGCCCACTGGGTTAATATGTGGCACAGCTGATATTCAAAACCAGGTCAGTCTTATTCCAAAACCCCTGCTTTTAACTGGAAAAGCATACTGACTCCAGAAAGTGTCAGTTCCAAGAATCACTAGCCTATATGACTACCTAAGGCATGTCTTTCAAAAATGTCTTTAGTATAGAAGAAATGCCCTTCAAAGAAAAATGAATCTCAGATTACCCGAAAGTTGTATCAGCTCAGAGACACAAGACAGAGAAAAGGACAGGAAATCATTAGTTACCCTTTAGATTTAAAGTTTTACATCCAAAGGCAAACATACATAAAACTCATAGAGAAGAAAACTACTGTTGCTTAATTTTAGAAAAGTCAAAATATGTGTTCTAGCTAAATTTCAGAAGTTATAGTCTAATACTAAACTATTATTGATACTTTTCTATTTGATTATTTAGAGGACAATTTCCATTTTGAAACTTTGAAGAGAATATTTTCAAAACTTTTATATAAGCTAGAATTAAATTAAAAGATAATGCTAGCAAAACCAAAAAATAATCAGTTCATGAATGTATATATCCAAATCTGTGTCTATATCTATATCTAACACCGGCATGCATTTTCAGGAAGGAGAGTCAGAAGGAAAGAAAATAAAAATCTTCCATAAACCAGTTCCATAGGAAAGCAATCTTTGTCAAGTTAGAAAACTGAAGTTGTTTAAATTCCAACAACTGACAAAGAGTATAAGATTATTTGCAGATTGGTATATTGCTTCCAGAAGGAAATATGTATGATGTTAAAAATGACTGTTGGGTCCATTTTCTGCAGGCCTGGCAATCTGTCTCCCCAGATGGGAGTGCAGTCATTCATACCTTCCTACATTAGTTGTGCTTTCCATCTGTCTCCATCTCAGTCTACAATAGGATTATTTTACTTATGTTTAAGACAACTCAAATTTATATTGTAAAGTTTTGTACATATGTCCAGGAGTTCCCACAGTCACATGGTAAATGTGTAAAAAAAAAAAAATGTAAATGTCTATATTCATTTGGTCTTCCTAAGGGAGGCATTCAAATTTGAAAGAGAAGTTTAAGAGATATTTATCTAAAATCACCAAATATGGTCTTTAGAATAGTCTAGCCTTTCTTTTCTCTCTCTCTAATTTTAATATTCAGGATTATTTTTCTTAAGTTTATGTAAAAGTAGTCATACTAAAGCAAATGGAAAGATAATCTACAAAATAAACTGTTGTAAAGGGAAATAAGTTTTGGATATTTTCATTAAATTCATTCATGGTTATTTTAATTACATTTCCTGATTACATCACAAAACTATAATTAATAGAATCATATTGTATGTGTAATTATAACAAAGGGATATAGCATGTGGTCCCAGGTACAATTTTAAATACTTTCCATGATTTCCAACAAAATAATATGCTTAGTATTCCTGTTTTAGTGGAGTAAACTGAGGCAGAGAAATGTTGGGAAATTTACCCAAAGCCCTATAGTTAAAAGGATCTAGCCCAAGCTATCTGGCTCCAGAGGCCAAGCCCTAAGCCTCTAAACTGTCCTGATACATTGTCAGATATGTTTATTTACACTGTTATCACCTAAAGAAGAATCTTTATTGCTGAAGTGCTAGGAAAATGAATAATTACTTCAGTATCAAACTGTTCCACATAAATAAATGTTCCCGTTACATTAACTTATTCCATAAAGTAACCAACACTTTTGATGAATATTTATTCGCAAAGAAATTGCATACTTTCCTGACTCCTTTGCCAGAGTTCATTAATTAGAAGTTTTTTGCAAAGATTCTGGAACAGCACTAGGAACGTTTTTGATGTTTAAATGTTGTTTTCTACGTAATGGATTCAGAACTTTTGGAGGATATAAAGTTGTTTACGTACCCTTATGAAACATTACTATTTTCTTTTTAGGTTTTTATCTCCTTTTGGATAGTTTTTTGCATTTCTTATTGTAGATATGATTTCACATGTTATTTATGCCTATGTTTTATATTTTAATTACAGAATATTTCCTACTCCTCCTAATTTGCTACTCCAACTCATTTTTGGACTACTGGAAAAATCTATAACTGAGCTTGTAGCAATTGGACAGTAAGAGCAAAGAAAGTCTTAGTGAGAACATGATTTGTTTTCCTTTGGGTTAACTGCTCAAAATTTAATGTTTGTCCTTTTGACATTAGGCCTAGAGGACAGTCATTATTCACTCTTAATTAACTTTATAGCTGAAAGTAGGAGACACCTTCTTCCTGAAACTTTCTTTAACTGTAGGATCACCCTCAAATTCTTCCCCCTTTTCTCTTTCCAGTTTGGCTCTTTTCCCTGAGGCTGCCTACATATGGACATTCCCACAAGATCCTGTCCTTAGTGCCCCTTATGTTTGCCATTTCCAATATTTTCCTTCACTATGTTCTCCTATTCCTGTGGCCAAAACTGTGACTTTTCTCTCTGTCCCTTCATCTCTGAAATTAAGGCTTTAATTTCCAACTGCTAAATTTCTGGATGAGATTTCAAAGGAAACAGTTTTTAAAATAAGTGAATCATTTTCTTCCATAAGCCAAATGTGTTCCCATTTGTTGCGGAGTAATGCAAGGAGCTTCCAATCTGGATTTTGAAGCCTTGGGTTTGAGTTTCAGCTCTGCAATTTATTATCTATGTGAACTTTACCAGGATGTATACTCTCTGCATTCCTTGGTTCTCTCTCCTACAAATAGGTAAAATAATACCAAATCACAAGGGTGAGTGAAGGGAAGGGACATTCCCTCTTAGACTCCAGCTATAGTTATCCAGCCACATGTCAACAACTGAGCTCCCATCCATCTGTTCTCAGTTCTGATGCAAGCAGGTGCTTCCTTCTCAGTCTTACCTCGTGGTTTCTCTAACTTGGCTACATCTCGACCTCATCTTTCTCAACTCCAGGAAACATAGATTATCTTAGAAACGTTTTTCTAAACACATCTGTAGCCATTTTCATACAATTGCCCCTGCATCCTATGATGCCTGGGACACTCTGGGGAGCTTGCAGCTTTCCTGAAGATTATCCAGGAAAAAGAGGGCACCTAGAATCTTTCTTCTTTTATACCCTCAAACGTATAAGATGTTCTATTGGCTTGGAAGCTAGAGAAAAATTGAACACTGGGCCCTTTTGAAGAACTCTCCATCATTTAAACCTCTCACTTCCCCTCTGATTCATCCCTCTATCCCCAACCTGTCTAGTATCGCTGAGTAAGGAAAATCAGCTCAGATGGTCCAAATCCTTCCAAGTATTTTATCGAAACTAGAAAGCCAAGTATTTTAATCTTTTTTCCTGACTAGTCCTGATATGTCAACATCAGCTGAGATAATAAGATTTTTTGCTCTATTTTGAATGGGAAAGGCTCACATAGCTTGAGGAAGAAGAAGATGAAGAAGGAGAAGGAGAAGGGCAACAACATTGCAGGCACAAAAAGCACGATTAACCAGCATATCTCAATATCATCTTGCTATAAATAGTAAAAGGATGAATCTAACCAATGGTAGCAGGGACATTCTCAGCACAAGAAACAGGTATGTGCCTCACATTGTAAGTTTAATAATTTTAATAAAGAAATGGCCCTGATTTCTTGGTGTCTTAATTTTAGACCTGTGGGAAGTTTCTTCTTTCTCTTCCAGACTTTATTTATTTAACTAGTCTTTTCTAGTCTTTTCGCTACTCTTTTTTTAAAACTATGCCTTTGCTTCACACAGATTGACCCTTCCCTGTCTTGAGGTGTTGAGATCAATGTTCTGAGAGACAAGTGACTCAAATGGCAAGGAAAAGAGCAAAGTCTTCGATGAGCAAGTAAGCCTGGGAAAGCCAACATAGTAAGCACCTCAGCTTACAATGGGGCTATGTTCCAATAAACCCATAGTAAGTTGCATGTATTATAAGACAAAGCTGCAGTTAATACGCCTAACCTATCAAACATCATAGCTTAGCCTATCCTACCTTAAACATGTTCAGGACACTTACAGTAGCCTACAGTTGGGCAAACTCATCTAACATAGAGCCTATTTTATAAGAAATTGTTGAATATCTCATGTAACATATTTAATACTATACTGAAAATGACCAACAGGATGGTTGTGTGGGCTCTCACCATTAACATACACCATTGAAAGATCACTGCGACTGAAGAATGTGAAGCATTTAACCAACATTAATTGCTGGTTGCTTGGAAAGCTGCAGGGGCCAAGTCCTCAATCTCTCTTCTGATGAGGCTTGAGAATAACTGGTATAGAAGGCACTGGGCATCAACACTTGATGGTTTAGCAGGCATATTGTTCTGTCCTGATCATGTGGCTGACTGGGAGCTGTGTCTCTCTGCAGCCGCCTGGCACCATGAAAGAGTATCATACCACATATTGCTAGCCTGGGAAAAGATGAAAATTCAAAATTGGATATACACTTCCTGCTGCATGCCTGTCATTTTTGCATCATCATAGTCAGACTACCTTAAGTCAGAAACCATCCGTACATATTACACACCTTTCTCTAGACCTACTCCCCTGCATGTTAGCTTAACAAAGATTCTGAAAATATGTGCAAAAAGAAACCTGTTTAAATTTTACCAACTGTTTTACGAACATCTATTGACAATCTGCATTTTAAGTATGAAATGTATATGCTCTTTTGGACAAAGTTGCTCTAGTGGAGAGAGAGGAGTTCTATATATTTTTCTAGTTTCTTAAACTGATACACTTTACAATTGATAGTAATTTTAGGGGACTCTGGCAATGGGTAATAGAGCTTTCCACACTTCCAATGGTGAGGCCTCTATTTCGATAAAAAAAAAAAAAAAAGAAAAAAAGACATCTTATAGAGGCACTTTACATCAGTTAGGGGCTTAGGAACCAATACTTTCAAAAGACAAAGTGCATTTTTTCTTATCTCTCTGTGGGAAAATATATAGATATTTTGGATAAAAGATAGAGGGAGACAAGCTCATGCAAAAAAAAATCCTTAAATAATGCATAAACTTCAAAGTCTGTTTGAGTTTTATTCAATTCTTTTGTCTCAGGAGGCTTACAATTTAGCTAATGTTTCTCTCTCTCCCAGTTCATATCGCATCAATCTGCCCTTTGACAAGAGACTTGCCATTTAGTCTTTCCGTAGTCAACATGTGATATTTTTCCTGAAGAACTGGGGAAACTTAGATTTTGAGTAAAACCACAGTGAGGCCATTCTTTGCTTTATTGAGAGCTTGACTCCTTCTATACCTAAAGTTTAAAGTATCTGCATATCTTGGACATAGACAAACTGAAATAAAAATTTAAAACCAGATTGTCCTTGGGTGCTAGGAAATTCAGTTGGAACGTGTGTGTGTGTGTGTGTGTGTGTGTGTGTGTGTGTGTGTGTGTTTAATAATTATCTTATGTCAACCATATGTCCTTGTTAAATGCAGATTGAAGTTTGGGAAGTCTCCATTTCCTTATTATTCTCCATACTCAGAATAAAATGTAAGGAGATAGAGAAATGCAAGAGTCATTGGTCGCTGAAGTAAAAGCATTTTAAATGTTAAAGCTGAAATTAAATGTGAAGTTTCTATTAAATGTGTTTCCAGGGGTTTGAAACTAGTAGAACACAGTTTACAGAATATCAAATGCTCTAAACCTGGCAAGATGATTTGCAAATTGACATAGAAAAAAAGCAGGGAAGATCAAACCAGAAAAATAATGAGACTCAGCAGCAAACACAATATTGTGTTTGACATTACATGCGTGTTGGCTTATAAAAGGGTTGCTAGCCATCAGTGAATGGGATGGTGTGGGACTGCCAGGGAGGGGAATAAATGTTCTCCAGCAGGTGTTTGATTTAGGCCTTGGCCTTCATTACTTAAGCACACAGGGAACCCAGAGTATGAAATAAAAAGCAAGATGCTGAAGGTTTTGCTGCATGCCCTTAGTTTTCCTGGCAGACATCTGGCCAGAAATCCTGGGATTTTATTAGAAAGGCTCCTAAATTAGAGGTCTACTAATATTTTTTTTTTTTTTGACAAATGCTGCTCAAATAATCCTGTTTGTCTTAGCAAAAATTGATTAAATTATTAAATATACACTGCTGCCTTGTTAACATTTTTCTTTGACTTTTCCTAATTGAGTCTGTTTAAACTATTGTATATACTTATACAAAATTAGAATATTATTTTGTATCAGTTACTTCTCACTTTGTCGTTTAAACCTTTATTCTTTCCAAGCATCCGTTTTGCTGTAGATCATTATTCTTAACAAGTTGTCTTTCTTATAACTTCTTTTCAATTTAAAAATTCTATTTAGTGAGACTTATTCTGTGTCATTCTGTTAAAAACCACACACACAGATTTATTTTAATCCTTGAAACATTACAACAAAGAGGTATTATTATACCTATTTTAAGATAAAGAAATGAAGGCACAGAGGGCTTAAGTAACTTGGCTGAATTTACACAAGTTAGTAATTTCTATTCATACGTAGGTCTGACTACTTTCAGAATCTGCTTTTTATATCTAGGTAATAATGTTCATCTCTCATCATAGCCTATTTTATATTTGTATACTTCCTGCTTATTGCTTTGTTTTTAGCTGATATCTGTTAGTTTTTGCCAATACTAAAAATATTAAAATATTAAAAACTTTTGATATATTCAAGCTAAAACTTGCTTTTTAGCTTAAGTAGTTCTTGAATGTAGTTCTTGAATAGGCCAGTAGCTCTTTCTATTTTCTGATGAAAACATAAAGAAGAGAGGGGATTTCTGTAGTGATTTTCTAGGTATAATTTTAGTAAACTACCAAAGGACCCAAACATCCTAACAAAATGTCCAGATGTTGCTGTTTGTGGTATTTGCTCTTTGAGTATTACGTGGCAGAGAGCTACTAATTATTAAGTAATGCATTGAAATAAATGTTCCTTTAATTACAATGGATTTCCATATATTTTCAGAGAGTACAAATTTGTGCAATAATTATTCATTTGTTTAGTCTACAGATAATGCTTGGTACACATAGATTCATGGTTCTCTTCCAAAAACTGCATGTAACGCCAGGGACCTACAGTCTACCACTGCTCCAAGCATGCAAATTATCTATTTGCTCCTTAAGGAATCTATGACCTGAGTAGAAATTGTTCATGAAGACCTGGAAGCAGGGATCAGTAACTAAGCTGCTACATTTACTCATTCATTCTCTGGTTTTGGAGGACCTCATGGGTCACATATGCTTGTGTAACTCTATTTGGTAGTATTTATCTCTGACAGTGACATAATATTGCTGAACTTAAAATTATATGTGTGGTTATTTTTTATCAAGTTACTTGTACATTCAAGTGAATAATAGGTGATTTTCAAAGAAGTCATTTACAGCAACTACTGAAAACCTATCTAAAATCTCTCTCTGATCACTACTCTCAGAGCCAGCATACTCATAAAAACCTTCAATCTAGGCTGATTAATTTGGATATAGGTTTGTGTATATATGTTTAAGTTATTCTTGACTCCTGTCCTGCAAACCTTACAACTAATCCATTATTAAGACCTACTCATTTTAACTTTTCTATGACCTAAATCCAAGTGTGCTCTTTACCAGTTAAAATTAAAGTATTAATTTCCTGATCTGTCCATAAACAATCTCCCCCAAACTAAAATGTAAGGTTCATGAGGGCCGGAATTTGCTTGGTACATAGTTCTCATTGAATATTTATTTAATAAATGATGTACTATGAGCCAAAGCAGTATCAATGAGATGAAAGAGATCATTAAGATATTCTTTTGCATCATACCAAATCCTTAAAATTCTCAGAATTTCTACTTACTATGCTTGATTGACTCCTTGACCTTGAAGGTGAGTTCTATAAGGGGCTTGCCACTGATGTCAAGGTAACAAATCATCCATGCACACATGTGTTTATTGTGGCACTATTCACAATAGCAAAGACTTGGAATCAACCCAAATGTTCATCAGTGACAGACTGGATAAGGAAAATGTCGCACATATACACCATGGAATACTATGCAGCCATAAAAAAGGATGAATGCATGTCCTTTGTAAGGACATGGATGCAGCTGGAAACCATCATTCTCAGCAAACTATCACAAGAACAGAAAACCAAACACCACATGTTCTCATTCATAGGTGGGAATTGAACAATGAGATCATTTGGACACAGGAAGGGGAACATCACACACCATGTCCTATTGTGGGGAGGGGGCAAGGAGGAAGGATAGCATCAGGAGATATACCTAAAGTAAATGACGAGTTAATGGGTGCAGCACACCAACATGGCACATGTATACATATGTAACAAATCTGCATGTTATGCACATGTACCCTAGAACTTAAAGTATAATTTTAAAAAAATTTAAAAAATAAATAAATAGTAAAAAATAAAACAAACAAAAAAATCATCATTTTTTTTTTCTCCTGGTTTTTATTTGTGCCTTATTGACCTTAGTGTATCTGGCATTTTCTACTGTGCTTTGTTCTTTTGTTTCCAGTCCATGGAGAAAATAACAAGTTTCATTCTTACTTAACGATTATCTTTAAATTCTGTTGCCTTGACTAATTTATCTTGATTGATTATCAGAAATTTCAACTTCTTGCTATTGCTATTTAACATTCATGATTTTTGCCATAATCCTTATAGGAAATGTCTTCAAGTTCATGTAGAGTTTCAGAGTTAGGTTTTTTCTGAGTCAACATATTATATATAAATTATCATTGTTGCACTTTACAGTTTTCTGTATCCATTGGGTTATTAGAAAACTATTTCAGAGTCCACACGTGAATTCCCCTACCTTTTAATGCTTTCCAAAAAGTTTTACTCATGGCATTATTTTATAGCTATAGGCACCATTAAATATGTCAATCAACAAGAAGGTTTTATAACATCTTGTTATATTATACCATCTATTACATCTTGAGGTATAAGAATTAATATCACTTTATTGTGAATGTTATAATTATTTTTACACGAACATGTCTTCACTTTTTTTTAGTTGCAAAAGAAAACAAGAATGACTAATTTTGAATGTCCCACTTCCAACAATGGAGGCACATTGTAGCATGTCACTAAAACAATCAACTTTCAACCTCTTTCAAGAAAACCTTATTAAATAATTATACTATCCCAACTATATTAGTTCATTTTCACACTGCTATAAAGACATACCTGAGACTGGGTAATTATGAAGAAAAACGAGTTAATTGACTTACAGTTCTGCATGGCCGGGGAGCCCTCAGGAAACTTAACGATCATGGCAGAAGGCAGAAGGGAAGCAAGGGATGGGTCAACATAAATGTTGGGTTCACACAGCCAAATTGTGAGAACATAGTGGGCAGAAAAAAAAAAAAAAAAAAAAAAAAAAAACCCTCTGCATTATGAGCTTTCTGGAAAGCAAGTATTTGTTCCCTTTCACCTGGGGCAATCTATCTGTGTCTTCAAAGCAAAAAAGATTTGCTTTGAGCTTGTCTCTTGGATTTGGGGGTTAAATCGTAGTCTTTTTAAAATTTTAAAATATTCTTGCAACACCTCTTTAATTCATGTTCAAATAAGGTCCCATTTTATTGAGACTTATCAAGCATAATGCAAATTCTGCTATTTAATAATTTAGATAAGTGCTGTTTCTTTACTTTCTTCCCTCTTATATGTTTCTCCATGTATCTTTTGTTTCTTAACTCAGAGGCCCAGAAACGATAGACTAAATTGGACAAATAGTGTGTCTTCATGGCTCTTCCACTCTACCTATTGGCCAGGGGCCAAATCATCCTACTTGCTCTGTTGGTACAATGAAATAGATACATTAGTCTTGATCAATAAAGTTTTGATTAGTTGAAATAATAAAAATGTAACCGTTACATTACTTCAAACCACCTCAGAAATCTGAATGGGCTACTTTAAAATCCAAATTAAAGTGTATAGAGGTTTCTATGTTCATGTTTAAAATGAAACATAGAATGTACTTGATTTTTAAAAAATGAGTCATGTACTAATTGAGCAAAGAAAGGCTAAGAGATAGAGGAATACATGTTTAATACTCATCATATTGAGGACTGAAAGGTTATGTACAGAATCATCTTAGTATGCTGGCTCATGCCTTGCCCTCCACCAGAAACCAGAAGAAAGAATATGGTTTATTGTGTTTTAAATATTCAAGCAAAACCCAGGATCGTAAACATGTAAAACTGTTAAGTTTCTTTTAAAACATAGCCATAATCAATACTTATTGTTAAAGAAAATTCATCTGAAAAGGAAGGATTATTTATACGGGTAGTTATATTATAAAATAATAAAATCTGAGATACATTATTATGTACTCTCCATGCGATTTTGCAATAATGCTGTGTTCTTCATCTACATTAATAATTATTATCCTCTAGAGAAGAAGAGGCAAAGCCCTAAGGAGTGGAGCATATTTGGAGAGTGAGCAGACAATTTAACCAGAATCTCTAAACAGTGGAAAGAAATCCAACACACAACTGAAACTAGGCTTTATCAAAGGGATTGCATGAAAGAGATCAGTAAAGCAGAAAAGAGTTGAGGAATGTTTAATCCCAAAGGAATAACATTTATCAAAGCAATTTGCAAGAATAATTCTGTCACTTCTGCTTTTATAAACAAAAGATAACAAATGAGTTTGCAATGTTTACTACTGAATTTGAAGCAGTTTTTCAGGAGCAAGGAAGTGATGTCATTACTGCTATAGTCTTTTTGGTAGGCAAAAGGGCAAACCTGGCATTGATTTAAAATGTATTCCCAATAGACATTGATTTTGAAAGACATGTAGTTTTACAAAAAAGGAAAAGAAAGAAAGAAAGAGAAATGTACGTCAATTATTTTAATAAAGAACAAAGAAAACCTGACTTTTATTTTCTTTTTCTACACTTGGATATCAGAATTTTGAGTAAAAATACAATTTATTAGCTGAAAGTTTGATTAAATATTATTTTTCACATTGCAAACTCAATGAAGCCAGAAAAACGGAGGCTAAGATTGGAATGTTTGATTGTTGTTGTTTTTCTAGCCTCTAACATATATTTATGAATGCTTGACTCATATGTCAACAAGGCTAAATAATCTACCAGTTAGGTGGGGGACATGAGAGGGATTAAAGAGTTCCCCAGTCTTTTTCACAAAAAAATGACCAGTTTTCTGGGTTTCATGGGGGTAATTGTGAGGTGTAAAGAACTGCTACATAAGAAGAGGAATATAAAGGTCTTTGTTATTCAGAATACAGATAGTAGTGAAATAGTGGCTTAAACAAGGTGCAAAAATATTTATCTCCCCAAAATATATTTCTGTCTCCTCCAAACATCTGGATATATAGTCCAGGGAAGATGTGATAGCTGCATAATCATCTAGGATCTTCTCACATGTTCTGCTTGCCTTCCTCAACAACCTATTTTTTTGTTTTGTTTTGTTTTGTTTGAGATGGAGTCTTGCTCTGTCATCAGGCTGGAGTGTAGTGGCGCAATCTCGGCCCACTGCAACCTCCACCTCCCGGATTCAAGCAATTCTCCTGCTTCAGCCACCCTAGTGGCTGGGATTACAGGTACCCGCCACCACGCCCGGCTAAGTTTTGTATTCTTAGTAGAGATGGGTTTTCATCATGTTGGCCAGGATGGTCTCCATCTCCTGACCTCGTGATTTGCCCGCATCAACCTCCCAAAGTGCTGGGATTACAGGCATGAGCCACCGTGCCTGGCCAACAACTTATTTTTATTTCATATACTTTATGGCTACTATCACCCCTGCCATCATGTCACCATTTCATGTCTACTTAGAACCCGTTAGCAAAATGTAGATTTGCACTTAACTGTAGGGAAATTTTAAAAAATACAGACATTGTTCGAGGTGGGCATGAATTGCTAAAATTAAGGAGTTCTATTATCATAGGAAGAAGAGAAAATATGTACTGCGAAAAATTTTCCAGTATTTGCCCCTAGATCATCCTACTAATCTTTGTAAACTACAGCAATAAAATTTCCATCAGCTCTGCAAATTTTCTATAATTTAAAATTAATTAAGATTAAAAGAAGGCCGGGCGCGGTGGCTCAAGCCTGTAATCCCAGCACTTTGGGAGGCCGAGACGGGCGGATCACGAGGTCAGGAGATCGAGACCATCCTGGGTAACACAGTGAAACCCCGTCTCTACTAAAAATACAAAAACTTAGCCGGGCGAGGTGGCAGGCGCCTGTAGTCCCAGCTACTCGGGAGGCTGAGGCAGGAGAATGGCGTGAACCCGGGAGGCGGAGCTTGCAGTGAGCTGAGATCCGGCCACTGCACTCCAGCCTGGGTGACAGAGCGAGACTCCGTCTCAAAAAAAAAAAAAAAAAAAGATTAAAAGAAAGCTTAATTGATTTTAGCTCACTAGATGTTTGTATAAACCTTTTACAGTCTATTTTTAAAACGGTAACTTTTTCCAAAACTGATAAATATTGACTTAGTCATTTTATCTCTCCATTGAAGAAATTAAGGAGTGAGCTAAATAATAACTAAGGCTGCTTTACGTACATAACCTAAAGGTCTGTGATTCCATTAACAATTTATAATTTATAATGTTATTTATCATGTTCTTATATTTTAATAATGTAATATATATTTTTGATACCAGATATTTGATCAATTTTCCACAGTTAATAATAGTATTGCATATTGTACTTACAAAAAAATTGAAAAAGTCCATTGAGATGAATTGTTTTTTAAACAAATTACTTTTCAACAATACCTTTGAGTATCTACAATTGCTTATGTGATGGAAGGAAAGGGAAAAAATGTCTTAGAAAAGTTTGTCATAGCCTTTACCTATTTGAAAATGTACTGTCTGATGGAGGGATGAAGTGCAAATACATAAAAATACATACTGCCAGGATCAGAGAGCACTTTTCAGTTTTCATCTACCATGTCTCCTTGTGACCTGATCCACATAACTGAGGCAACAAACAGAACAGATGGCTTTTTTAATGACTATAGAATAAAGTGCTTGGTAAACCTATCGTCTTTCATGTGCCTAGTATTATAAAAATAGCTCTAAGTTATTTTGGAATTGAACTTCTTTTTAGTAGGATTATAGGGAGAAAAGAATTAGATGTCACTAAATATGTTCAGGTAACCAGAGAAAAGTTGATGGCTCTTTGGCTGCTGAAGTCATATAGTAGAAATCTCGGTAGCTTCAGGGTGACATGACGTGGATTTTTATGCTTCAACACTAACTATGTCTTAAGCCTTAAACAAGTTTCTTAATCTTGCTTAAACCTCCTAGGGAAAACTGAGATACAATCATGACATCAAGATTTCCATGAGGATTAATGTGGTAACAAGGGATACCCTTAACATAGTGATCCTAAACCACAGGTACCAGCTGCTTCTTTCCTTCCCTTCTTTTGTTTGTATTTTTTTTCATAGTAAGTTACTAAAAAATAAACTACTGGTGAGCTATCATATGCCCACCATCAAATTTCCCTACTATCAAAGCTGATGGATTTTTTTTACAGCTTATGGAATGAAGGAAGAATTATTAAATGAATGAAGAATTAAGCTATATTAACATACTATGATGAGCTTTACGTTTGAAAGCATGTCGCTAATGCAGAATTTTAAAGCAAAAATAAAGGAGTTAAAGGGCAAAAAATAAAGTGTGAGGTGGCGTTAGCAATATTCCAGAAGGACATCTGGAGTGATTGCTTTGCTTCCTCTGGTCTGGGTGATTTACCAACATTGTTTAGCATTTCTGTTTGCTTTCAGAAATCAAAGTTCTTCACCAGCTCTAATCCTCACAACACTTAGGACAAATGAGAGATACCATCTTTTTAATAGCTTAGCAATTCATTTGGTGCACACAAAAGCCTAATGGAAAAGTGACTCTGATAAAACATTTTAGCAGAAAAATATCAATTATTTTACACAAATTATTTAGAAGATATTTTTATTTGAATGTCCTAGTGCAGAAGCAACATTTTAAAACATCTTAACTATCTTGTAAGTAGGATTACACTGCCTCTGTTTCTTGCCTGTTGTCATAAAGGTATCAAGACTTGAAGAGCTAATTTCATTATACATGGCTTTATGTTAAACTTGAGATTTTTGCTCCAAGTATATTGAGATAACTTATAATATTAAGACCTATAACAATGAAAAAGTGAAAAAGCCCATAGAGGCAGCATAATGATTTGTTTCAGTTTCCCATAAAGTAATTTCTGAGAATTTAAAAAAGCCAATCATAAAATTAAATATTTTTACATTGTTTAAATAAATAAATATCACAAGGCTCGTCAATGCATTTTATTGTTCTGTTGATTAACTATTTTTTTTTTGTTTTGTTTTTTTTGCTTGTTAGGTAAAATCTGGAAGTAATAGATAAGAGAAGAAAAGTTATCCTAGGAGTTAAAGATGGTAATTCTGCACCCAGCCTAGGCAGTTCTCTTACTGCCTGCCACAGGATCCTGGAAAAGGAAGGTTATGAGAGGTAAAGAGAAGCATAGCTAAGAAAGGTGAGAAGAATAGGTTATATAGGAAGATAACGGTTTTTCTCAAAAAAGAATAAGCAACAATTAAGCTTCTACCCTCTAGCAATTCATAACTTAGTAAGAAGAAAGTAGGCAATCATGTAAATAACAAATTACCAAAAAAATTATTGCATGAAAAGAATGCACAAGATCATTATACTTCAAGGGAGATGCAAATTAAAACCACAGTAAGGTATCACCTCATGCCCACCAGAAAAGCTAAAACTAAGGAAACAAAAACAAGAAAACAAACAAACAAAAAACCCAAACTGACAACATCAAATGTCAGCAAAGATACAGAACAACTAGGACTCTCATGCAGAATTCATAGGAGTATATATTGACATTACCTGTATATTCCAGACATACCTTTAAGGTGCCATTAGAGGGTAAGAGAACTGGTTTTATTTGTTCACTGCTTACTTAAGCTAGGACACAATACTACACGTTTGTTATGCTTTGGTTCAAAGTAGTGATTTCCTATTTCCCTCAAATTTTGCTGATGGAAAAAAATCCTTAGCTGAGAAGACTTCATCTAATTCAAATATGTTTTATAAAATTTGGAAGATGATATTTAAGTGTCTCTGACTTACCTGGAAACCACTGAAATCTTCCATGAATCCAAATTGAATGCTATAAGTATTTTTTAGCCTTTTTGAGAGAGTAAGTTCCATACAATTTCTGGTTAAAAAGGAAGAAATGCATTAACCATGTTTCCAGTAATCAGTCTCAACATGGAGCCTTCTCCATTCCCAGTATTCATCCTGAGTCACTCAAGGGAGTGAGGAAGATGCTGAGTGGAGATGATGAGTGGAGATGCATCACGTTGCACATAAATGCTTTCCACATGCACCTATTAGGATCGAATCTAATTGGGCTGTCATTTGCATGGCTAGGTTCTTATTGAATCTAGTTATACTTTTTTGTTGTTTGTTTGCTGCTAATGACATCTGTTACCAATTAGTTTCACACAATGATTTGCTTAGCTGAAACATGAATCTTTCATTAGTTTACTTTAAATTAAGAGAGATTAGATTTGCAATATCAAATCCATCCATGTTAGAGCCAATCAGAGAAGAGCAATGTGTACATGTAGTATACCTTTTCCTGCCTAACTATTAAAATTATTTTTTTTATTGCCGCAGAAACCCTAGGAAGTTACTTAAAGAAGACTCCCTTCAAATTCTTTAGCCAGGATTTTAGATTTCAGAAGGTCAAGGACTTTTAATTGGGCAAAGCCAAAATCTTGTCTTTACTTCCTGTTAGTAATCTGGCCATTTCAAAGAGCATGGCAATTATGCCACACCAGTGAAAAGATGTCGTTTTGATTCATTTTATTCCTTTTCAAATATTTTTTCTCACTGTTACTCTTATTATGTTATTCTAAAAGAAAAGCTATCAATATTGTATTACAGTGTACTCAAAGTCTCTAAAATTAGCAGAAGATGATATTGTTATTAATAAGTTGATTATTTTTTCAAGGTTCTTCAGTTTGAGAAACAAAGAACTGGGTATGCTTTTTCACAATCAGTTCAATTCTAGGAGGGCTCCTACTGGCCTGCATGATATTTCTGTCTTGGGATTGTGTGAAATTTGGCCACAAGAATGGTGTAGGTGTGCTGATTCAATCTGAATCGTGATGACTTTAACCTTGCTGGTAAACTATCGGTATCCCAGAGGTTGATCATTTTACAAGGCTTTCTAAGTGTTGCTCCATAATGCCAGTGAGCCCTTCCAACCATGTTGCCTTTTGTCTCCATTGATGTGGTCATGTAGTCTCTTCAGTTTATCTTAACTAGTTCCAGATGAGGGGTGATCATTTCTTTCATAAATGAGATCACTTTTTTTTTTCTCTGCTGTGGGATCTTCCTATCCTCCCTACTGGAAGCAACATGTAAAAGGCAGGGGCAAGGGCAACATACAAGTGCATTGCTTGCTATGTGGCCCCTATATGCAGTTCACAACACAGCCCACCTGAAAGTTTACTTACTTCTAAGCAAGCAGCGGTACTTTTCTCTGATGCATCTCCTTCTTGTAAAGGCTCCTCTGGTTTAAGTTTAGCCCACCCAAGATGATCTCCCTTTTGATTAATGTAAAGTCAACACATTAGTAATCTAATTACATGAGTGATTTTCTACCATTTTCACACATTCCCTCACTCTCGAGAGGAAAGGATTGCACAGGAGGTGTACACCAAAGGGTGGGAATCTTGGGGTCATCTTGGAATCTTGCCTACCCACCTGAATAGATCTTTAAAATAGTCTTTTCGTTTATTTTTTTCTTTCTAAGTAAATAAACATATCATCTGAAAATAATGATTAATTTAACTTTTCAGTTTTACTCATTACAAATAGTAACTTAGCTTTTTCCTAACTTAAGTGTTTCTCTTTTGCGTACCATATTTTACACATTCACACACACACACACACACACACAGACACACACACATATATAAAAGAATGAAAATGTATCCATCCATTCATTTTTTTGAGTTTTCATTAAGAATGGGCCTTGAGGCTGGGTACGGTGGCTCACACCTGTAATCCCAGCACTTTGGGAGGCCAAGGTTGGCAGATCACAAGGTCAAGAGATAGAGACCATCCTGGCCAACATGGTGAAACTCCCTCTCTACTAAAAATACAAAAATTAGCTGGGCATGTAGCATTTGCCTGTAATCCCTGCTATTCGGGAGACTGAGATAGGAGGGTTGCTTGAATCTGGGAGGCAGAAGTTGCAGTAAGCCAAGATCGTGCCACTGCACTCCAGCCTGGCAACAGAACAAGACCCAATCTCAAAAAAAAAAAAAAAAAAAAAAAGAATGGGTCTTGAAAATAATCATATGTTTTCTGTTTTAAGAGGTTATTTATTGTTGTATTCAAGAATGTTATCTCTGAAGACAGTTTCCTGAGTTTTACTACTGACTCTGCTAATAGTTGTGAGCAAGTCACTTTTTATGTGGCTCTGTAAAATGAGGATAATACAGGACCTATTGAGTTACTGTGAGAATTAAATTCATTAACACATACATTGTGCTTATGGTGAGTGCTCAGTACAAGTTAGCTATTATTAATAATAAGATATTTATATGCTGAGTTATATTAATAGATCCTCTAGCACAGAAATATCCTATTGTGCCTATGAGTTTTTCAATTAATTGATGAATATAAATTTAAATTTAAATTTTTTTTCTTAAAAAATGTGATATGTATATAAAATGGGATACTATTATTCAGCCTTAAAAAGGGGGGATGGAGATCCTGCCATTTGCGAAAGTATGGATAAATCCGGGGGGCATTAGGTTAAGTGAACTAAGATGGATACAGAGAGACAAATATTGCATGATGTCACTTACATGTGGATTCTAATAAAATTGGACTCATAGAAGTAGAGAGAAGAATAATGGTTACCAGAGGCTGGGAGTGGGAGGTAAGAAATAGGGAGTTGTTGATTAAAGGGCGAAAAGTTTCCAATAGACAGGAGATATAGGTTTGGAGATCTATTGCACAGCAGGTATATTTCCAAATAACTAAAAAAGTAAATTTCAAATGTCTTACCATAAAAAATGATATGTAAGTGAGGTGATAGATATGCTAGTCAGCTTGATTTAATCATTCTACATTGTATACATATATCAAAGCATTACATTGTACCCCTTAAATGTATACAACTATGAATTGTCAATCAAAAATACTGTTACTAACACATTTTTTAAAAAGAGAAATAAACTTTAAAAACATGGGGGAGAAAAATATTTCTTACTATCTTAATTCCGGGAAAGATACCCGTAGATTTTGAATTTCAAATGGCTTACTCATTTAGTTCTGTAGATAAGAGAACTTTTACTATCAGAAATAGCCTGAACCCAACACTCAGGAATAAAATATCTTGATTTTTAATGCTTAGAATAATATTTTGTAATTCTTTAAAAGGCAGACTCTAGAGCAACTGGTTAGAGTAAAATTTTCTCTGAATAAATAATTTTATTCACTTGTTAGAAAAAAAAGTTCTTTGAATATATATACACATATTCAAATATATATACATTAAATTTAATAAAGTATATATATTTAAGTACATTTAACTTTATCAAGTGAACATGAAGAATTATTTGGGAAAGAAGAATTTATTAAACCAGTAAATCAGGAAACAATTTAGTGCCTTCTCTGATTTAAAAACTGACAAACATCCGGCATTTAAGTGCTTATATACCTAGTGTCATTAGAGTGCCAAAGAACAGTACTCAATGAGGAATCTTTCCATAATATTTATATCCGTGTTCCATGTGATTATATAGGAATTTGCCTAGGATGATTTTCAAAATATTCAGATGTGGTGGCTCATGCCTGTAATCTCAATATTTTCAGAGGTCGAGGAGGGAAGATCACTTGAGCCCAGGAGTTCAGGACCAGCTTGGGCAAAATAGTGGGACCCCCATTTCTCCAAAATTAAAAATGAAAAATTAGCTGGGTGTGGTAGTGCACACTTACAGTCCCAGCTATTCAGGAGACAGAGGCAGGAGGATTGCTTGGGCCCAGGAGGTTGACGCTGCAGTGAGCTGTGACCAATTAGAATGAACATGGGTTGGCCGGGTGCGGTGGTTCAAGCCTGTAATCCCAGCACTTTGGGAGGCCGAGATGGGAGGATCACGAGGTCAGGAGATCGAGACCATCTTGGCTAACCCGGTGAAACCCCGTCTCTACTAAAAAATACAAAAAACTAGCCGGGCGAGGTGGCGGGCGCCTGTAGTCCCAGCTACTCAGGAGGCTGAGGCCGGAGAATAGCGTAAACCCGGGAGGCGGAGCTTGCAGTGAGCTGAGATCTGGCCACTGCACTCCAGCCTGGGCGACAGAGCGAGACTCCGTCTCAAAAAAAAAAAAAAAAAAAAAAGAATGAACATGGGTTAATAACCACTGATGTGTCCACCTTGTTGTGCCCAGGCTAATTGGTCCTGATATAATAGAATCAACAAATAACAAGAGCTAACAAATTTCCTGTACACTTACTATGTGCTGGTGTGTACACTTTTGACACCTTTGTTTACATTAATTGCTTTAATTTTCACCAAAACCCTAAGAATCAGGCACTATTTTCCTCACTGTACAGCTGAAGAGACAAACACAGAGGGGTCAAGAAACTGTCTCAAGGTCACACAGCCCATTAGTGGCAGAACCAGGATTCAATCAGCATCCCCTTGATACTGGGCTCCAATCTCAAACATTATGCCTAATACCCTCTCAATCAATGCTTACTTTCATTCCTGACCTATCATTTTGGCTTTGAATTTTCTGACTTAGTAGAAGTAAAGAGGAATTTAAAAACCACTTTTTGATGCTTAGATAGTATATGAAACTTGATTTTTGGTCCAAAGTACTTTATTAAGTCTGAAACAAATATCTTGATGAAAGGTTTGTAACCGCTCTCATGACTTAAAAGAGCTACTACTTTTACTTTCAAATTGTTTACTTCTTATATTAAAAGCTATGATGGATCTTGATATGGTTTGGCGGTGTGTCCCCACCCAAATATCACCTTGAATTATATCTCCCATAATTCCCACATGTTGTAGGAGAGACCCAGTGGGAGATAATTGAATCATGGTGGCAGTTTCCCCCATACTGTTCTCGTGGTAGTGAAACAGTCTCATGAGATCTGATGGTTTTATAGGGGAAGACCCCTTTCATTCGGCTCTCACTCTTCTCCTGTCTGCTGCCATGTAAGACATTCCTTTCACCTTCCACCATGATTGTGAAGTCTCCCCAGCCATGAGGAACCATAAGTCCTCTAAAGTTTTTTCTTTTGTAAATTATACTATCCCAACTATATTAGTTCATTTTCACAGTGCTATAAAGACATACCTGAGACTGGGTAATTATGAAGAAAAGAGAGTTCATTGACTCACAGGTATGCCTTTATCAACAGTATGAAAACAGACTAAAACAGTAAATTGGTACTGGTAGAGTGGGGCACTGCTGTAAATACCCAAAAATGTGAAAGTAGCTTTGGAACTGGGTAACAGGCAGAGGTTGGAACAAGTTGGAGGGCTCAGAAGAAGACAGGAACATGTGGGAAAGTTTGGAACTTCCTAGAGACTTGTTGAATGTCTTTGACCCAAATGCTAATAGTGATATGGACAATGAAGTCCAGACTGAAGTGGTCTCAGATGGAAATGAGGAACTTATTGGGAACTGGAGCAAAGGTGACACTTGTTATGTTTCAGCAAAGAAACTGGTGGCATTTTGCCCCTGCCCTAGAGATCTGTGGAACTTTGAACTTGAGAGAGATGATTTAGGGTATTTTCTAAGGAGCAAAGCAATCAAGATGTGACTAGGGTACTGTTAAAGGCATTCAATTTTATAAGGGAAACAGCATAAAAATTTGCAACCTGAAGATTTGATAGAAAAGAAAAACCCATTTTCTGAGGAGAAATCCAAGCTGGCTGCAGAAATTTGCATAAGTAACTAGGAGCCAAATGTTAATCCCCACGATAATGGGGAAAATGTCTCCAGGGTATGTCAGAGGTCTTCACAGCAGACCGTCCCATCACAGGACTGGAGGCCTAGGAGGAAAAGATGGTGTCGTGGGCTGGGCCCAGGGTCCCCATGCTGTGTGCAGCCTAGGGACTTGGTGCCCTGTGTCCCAAATGCTTCAGCCATGGCTGAAAAGGGTCAACATAGAGCTCAGGGCATGGCTTCAGAGCGTGCAAGCCCCAAGCCTTGGTAGCTTCCATGTGGTGTTGAGCCTGCAGGTGCACCGAAGTTAGGAAGTGACGTTTGGAAACCTCCGCCTAGATTTCAGAGGACATATGGGAACACCTGGATACCCAGGCAGAAGTTTGCTACAGGGGCAGGGCCCTCATGGAGAACCTCTGCTAGGATAGTGTGGAAGGGAAATGTGGGATCAGAGCCCCCACACAGAGTTCCTACTGGGGCATCACCTAGTGGAGCTATGAGAAGACGGCCAGCGTTCTCCAGCCCCCAGACTGGTAGATCCACTGACAGTTTGCACCATGCACATGGAAAAGCCACAGACACTCAATGCCAGCCACTGAGAGTAGCCAGGAGGGAGGCTATACCCTGCAAAGCCATAGGGGTGAAGTTCCCCAAGGCTGTGGGAGCCCACCTCTTGCATCATTGTGACCTGGATGTGAAATATGGAGTCAAAAGAGATCATTTTGGGATTTTAAGGTTTAATGACTGTTCTATTAGATTTCAGGTTTGCATGGAGCCTGTGGTCCCTTTGTTTTGGCCAATTTCTCCCATTTGGAATGGCTGTATTTACCCAATGCCTGTACCCTCATTGCATCTAGGAAGTAACTAACGTGCTTTTGATTTTACAGGCTCATAGGCAAAAGAAACTTGCCTTGTCTCAGATGAGACTTTGGACTGTGGACTTTTGAGTTAATGCTGAAATGAGTTAAGACTTTGGGGGACTGTTAGAAAGGCATGACTGGTTTTGAAATGTGAGAACATGAGACTTGGGAGGGGCCAGGGATGGAATGACATGGTTTGGGGCTGTGTCCCCACCCAAATCTCATCTTGAATTGTAGCTCCCATAATTCCCACATGTTGTGGGAGGAACCAGTGGGAGATAATTGAATCCATGGCGGCAGTTTCCCCCATACTGTTCTGGTGGTAGTGAATAAGTCTCACAAGATCTGATGGTTTTATGAGGGAAAACCCCTTTCATTTGGCTCTCACTCCTGTTTTCTGCCGTCACGCCATGTGAGACATGTCTTTCGCCTTCCACCATGATTGTGAGGCCTCCCCAGCCAGGTGGAACTGTCAGTCCATTAAACCTCTTTCTCTTGTAAATTGCTCAGTCTCAGGTATGTCTTCAGCAGCATGAAAACAGACTAATACAGACCTAGTTTTATTTTATTTAAATTTGTGGTCTGTATGTACATCATCATCCATTGAGTGGTCTATGAATTCTGAAAGTTTCAGAAACACTGATTTAAGTTAACAATATATTTTCTTATTGGATGATTAAAGGATATTAAGTTTTCACAGCAACTGGAATGAAATAG
This sequence comes from Macaca nemestrina, assembly GCF_043159975.1. Taxonomy (NCBI): domain Eukaryota; kingdom Metazoa; phylum Chordata; class Mammalia; order Primates; family Cercopithecidae; genus Macaca; species Macaca nemestrina. The sequence continues at coordinate 69,214,700 of NC_092127.1, read as the reverse complement.
ACTGTAATTATTAATCAGTCACTTACAATGTGGTTTTAAATGCTATTTAATGACCAGCATTAAACTCATTTTAATCACTCATTTTAACAACCAATTTCCAATACTTCCTCACTTCCATTAGAAAAAACTTAAAATTTCAGTTACTATGAACTTTATTCAAATCTAAGCCTAGAGGTTCGTCTTAAAAGAGAGATCTGTATGCTTTGCATCATGGAAACCCTATTCTCCATTTACACTTAGAAGATAAACAACTGATTTTCAGTAAACCAAATGTGGCAATTGTGGCTCACAGTCATAAGCTATTAAAATATCATGCCATCATCTAGGTGACACTTTTAGGTACATGCAAGTTCAAATTGTTTTGTATTACAAAAATTCACAAATTATAAATTTTAAAAAACTATAAAAAACTGTCAGTATAAAGCATTTATCTATCAATGCATTTTCTCAGTTTTTTTTTCTTTTTTTATTATACTTTAAGTTCTAGGGTACATGTACACAACTTGCAGGGTTATTACATATGTATACATGTGTCATGTTGGTGTGCTGCACACATTAACTCGTCATTTACATTAGGTATGTCTCCTAATGCTATCCCTCCCCCCACGCCACAACAGGCCCCAGTGTGTGATGTTCCCCTTCCTGTGTCCAAGTTTTCTCATTGTTCCATTCCCACCTACGAGTGAGAACATGCGGTGTTTGGTTTTCTGTTCTTGTGATAGTTTACTGAGAATGATGGTTTCCAGCTGCATTCATGTCCCTACAAAGGACACGAACTCATCGTTTTTTATGGCTGCATAGTATTCCATGGTGTATATGTGCCACATTTTCTTAATCCAGTCTATCATTGATGGGCATTTGGGTTGGTTCCAAGTCTTTGCTATTGTGAATAGTGCCGCAATAAACATACGTGGGCATGTGTCTTTATAGCAGCATGGTTTATACTCCTTTGGGTATATACCCAGTAATGGGATGGCTGGGTCAAATGGTATTTCTAGTTCTAGATCCTTGAGGAATCGCCACACTGTCTTCCACAATGGTTGAACTAGTTTACAGTCTCACCAACAGTGTAAAAGTGTTTCTATTTCTCCACATCCTCTCCAGCACCTCTTGTTTCCTGACTTTTTGATGATCGCCATTCTAACTGGTGTGAGACGGTATCTCACTGTGGTTTTGATTTGCATTTCTCTGATGGCCAGTGATGATGAGCATTTTTTTATGTGTCTGTTGGTTGCATAAATGTCTTCTTTTGAGAAGTGTCTGTTCATATCCTTTGCCCACTTTTTGATGGGGTGGTTTGTTTTTTCTTGTAAATTTGTTTGAGTTCTTTGTAGGTTCTGGATATTAGCCCTTTGTCAGATGAGTAGATTGCAAAAATTTTCTCCCATTCTGTAGGTTGGTAGCTTCTTTGGCTGTGCAGAAGCTTTTTAGTTTAATTAGATCCCATTTGTCAATTTTGGTTTTTGTTGCCATTGCTTTTGGTGTTTTAGACATGAAGTCCTTGCCCATGCCTATGTCCTGAATGATATGGCCTAGGTTTTCTTCTAGGGTTTTGATGGTTTTAGGTCTAACATTTAAGTCTTTAATCCATCTTGAATTAATTTTTGTATAAGGTGTAAGAGAGGGACCCAGTTTCAGCTTTCTACTTATGGCTAGCCATTTTTCCCAGCACCATTTATTAAATAGAGAATCCTTTCCCCATTTCTTGTTTTTGTTAGCTTTGTCAAAGATCAGATGGTTGTAGATGTGTGGTATTATTTCTGAGGACTCTGTTCTGTCCCATTGGTCTTTATCTCTGTTTGGGTACTAGTACCATGATGTTTTGGTTACTGTAGCCTTGTAGTATAGTTTGAAGTCAGGTAGCGTGATGCCTCCAGCTTTGTTCTTTTGGCTTAGGATTATCTTGGCAGTGCAGGCTCTTTTTTGGTTCCATGTGAACTTTAAAGTAGTTTTTTCCAATTCTGTGAAGAAAGTCATTGGTAGCTTGATGGGGATGACATTGAGTATATAAATTACCTTGGGCAGTATGGCCATTTTCACGATATTGATTCTTCCTATCCATGAGCATGGTATGTTCTTCCATTTGTTTGTGTCCTCTTTTATTTCGTTGAGCAGTGGTGTGTAGTTCTCCTTGAAGAGGTCCTTCACATCCCATGTAAGTTGGATTCCTAGGTATTGTATTCTCTTTGAAGCAATTATGAATGTGAGTTCACTCATGATTTGGCTCTCTGTTTGTCTGTTATTGGTGTATAAGAATGCCTGTGATTTTTGCACATTGATTTTGTATTCTGAGACTTTACTGAAGTTGCTTATCAGCTTAAGGAGATTTTGGGCTGAGACGATGGGGTTTTCTAAATATGTTATCTGCACTCAGGGACATTTTGACTTCCTCTTTTCCTAATTGAATACCCTTTATTTCTTTTTCCTGCCTCATTACCCTGGCCAGAACTTCCAACACTATGTTGAATAGGAGTGGTGAGAGAGGGCATCCCTGCCTTGTGCCAGTTTTCAATGGAAATGCTTCCAGTTTTTGCCCATTCAGTATTATATTGGCTGTGGGTTTGTCATAAGTAGCTCTTATTATTTTGAGATACAGCCCATCAATACCTAGTTTGCTGAGAGTTTTTATCATGAAGGGCTGTTGAATTTTGTCAAAGGCCTTTTATTCTTCTATTGTGATAATCATGTGGTTTTTGTCTTTGGTTCTGTTTATGTGCTGGATTACATTTATTGATTTACATATGTTGAACCAGCCTTGCATCTCGGAGATGAAGCCCACTTGATCATGGTGGATAAGCTTTTTGATGTGCTGCTGGATTTGGTTTGCCAGTATTTTATTGAGGATTTTTGCATTGGTGTTCATCAGGGATATTGGTCTAAAATTCTCTAGCTCTAGTGATTATTTCTAGTTGACATAACACTAAATTTCAGATGCTGTGGATGTAGAAACTAGAAATACCATGGTTGCCTCTGCTCACGTCTTGCCTTCTCTTTCCACACTAAGGTATCAGAGCAAGGAGGCCCAGCAATGCTACATCCTGATTACAAACATACTGGAGCTTTTCTGGGGAGAATATATGTTCAGTAAGATCCATTTGAAGTCACGCCATTTTTCTTTTGAAGTACAGACTTCTGTATGACAAATAACAAAGACAAATAAAGTTTTAACACTGCAATAGAAGCAGCAAAGCATTCTAAATATATCTTCTGAGCTGTTACTCTTTTTCACCAAAATGGTTATGATGGAATAAAAGTCTTTGCAGCAGTGTGGTCTTAAATCACCCACACTCTTCCTGTCTCATCATCCTTGGGCTATGGCCATAACACTTTCATGCCTTTACTAGAAAAATATTTTCCTTTCCTAATTCTGTCCCTTAGGCATGATTTCCAAAGCTTCACATTTGCAGAAATGATTCCTTCCAAAAAAGAAATCTAATCAAACCATTTATAACATCCCCCTCACCCCCCAAAGAGTAGAATGACAAATTAACTCTGTGATCTACCATACGGTTGATCGATGGGAAATAAAGATGTAGAGTCATTTATTTTAGCTGCAAACTTGGGAATGAAACACTGGTTGGGCTACAGGCCAAGAGTTTTCAGAGATGATAGCTTATAGGATGAGGGGAGACCTGGCATTGAAATGTCTACTTCTATGTCCAAAGGGATAGAATTCACTGTCTTCCACCCCTAAATCACACCAATAACCGAGAACTGAGAAATCTAATCTGGTATTATACCACAAAACATATGTTTGATTGGTTTTAAAAGATAAAATGAATGTTGCATATGATGGCAAATTTCATAATCATCTTATTATAAGAAAATGAAATTAGCCAAAAAGTATGACAATAAGCCCATGAAAAATATATGATACAAAGCAATGTAAATTATTTGCTAATTCAGTTAATGTTTATAAATAAAAAACTGAATGCCATAATTTTCACGTGTTTGCTGGGTTTTATGATTAAATGTGAAGGTAAGTGTTTGGATGACTGATTAAGAAACACAGAAATCTAATTGGTTTCATAGTTTATTGTTCTCTAGAATATAATTCTTATTATTCAAATCACACAGACAAACTTAGTTTCCTTGCCAATAAACTAACTTTTACATAGTTGTTTAATCAACATTAAAATTCAAAATTCTCCCACTTGCTAGTTTATTTCGAAGTTTAGTTTAGAAATTGTCTTTTCTTATGGAGAAAAGAAAAACATTTTAATCCTTTTAAAAATACAATAAATATACTGAATACAAGCCTGTCTATCATAGGTAAAAATATAAACCAAAATACATGAAAATCCCACAAAAATTATAATAAATGTCAAAAAGTGTTATTATTTGCTAAATAAGTGATGAGGGAACCATCACTAAGGGTTACCCAGGTTGAATTTATATAAGGGAAGAAATTGAACTAGACTTTAAAGGAGGATTGGATGAAAAGGGTAGAAAGAGGAGACTAGATGTGATGAGCAATATAGTGCCAAGAAATTTCAGTGGCTTAGCAGGGAAAAGTTTGCTTCTTGCTCTCATATCACAGTACAAAGTTGGTGTTCTTAGGTGCTTTCCACTCTGTGGTTATGCAGAGACTAAGGGGTCTTTCACTTATTGCTCTGCTATCCTTTAGGACCTTATAATTGTTTGAAATAGGCAGAATGGTGGGGGCGGGGGGGAAGCACCTACAAAAAGAGGCATAGACTTCTTAAAAACCTTGATTTAGACATGGCACATGTAACTTCTACTCACATTCCGTGAATGAAAACTAGTCATGCAGCCACTCCTAAGTGCATAGGAAATGTAATCTCTGGCTAGACACTCACTTCCCAGTGACACAGAAAGAGAAAATGCACATATGTGAGTGTAAGCAACTAAATATTGGTGTTACACTGGTCTCTGCCTTTGATTATCTTTCCATTTCTGTCTGCATGCTCTTCCCCAAGAAAGAGAAATTGATTAATCTCCTAAATAAAATAGTCTGTATCCTTTTTAGCTAAGAATTTTCTGGAGCTCGAGATCTATAAATCCACTGCTTGCTAAACCTATCTTTCCACTTGGGTATCCTACAGACATCTGAAATACAATTTGTACAAATGGATATCACCAGCTTCTTTCCAAAGTCTGTTCTCAGGCCATATTTTCTATCCACTGAACGGATCCACCATCTTACTAATTGCTCAAGCCATAAATTGTGAAGACATAGTTGATAACTCCCAATCTCTTGCTCTTTTTTGAAACCATGTATCCTATCCTTCTTCTCATCCCTATTTCTTTATTTTTTCCATGGATTACTCCAAGAACATTCTGACTGGCCTCCTTGATGGCATTCTAGATGCCCTTCAATTCAACCATCATAATTTTCTCAGGGTGATATTTTCAAAATGTCTATCATATCTTGTTAATCTCCTGTTAAATCTCATAAGATAAAATTTAAATACTTAGCTTGGCACACCAAGTTCAGCCTCTACTTATTTTTTTAGTCTCTTTTTCCATTAGGTTCCAATGTGTTCACCTAGCTAGGGTAATTCCTAACTGCATATTTCCATGTATCCTTTCCTCTTTCAATAAAAGCTCTTCCTTCTCCTCCTTCTCCCTGCCTCTGCCAGCTGTTCAAGTGTCCTTCCTTTCCTGCCCATCTCAAGGATCATTTCTCCTAGGAAGAGTTACCCTACCATCCATCCTGAGATTGGGGTAATGTGCTCACCCCAATGCCTACTGACTTTTTCCTTATTGATCTCCTATGACTATGTCATAATTGTTTACTTGCTTGTCTCCTGATTCTGTACCCATTAAAATATCCTAGGAAATTTTAAGAAATACCAATGAGTAACTGTCATTCCACCTCATTGAAATCAGAATCTTCAGAAAGTTTTAAAGGCTTTACTAGTGATTCTAATGTGCAGCCATGAGTAAAAACTACTGCCGAAGGTAATTAAGCATTGGTCACTGCTATAAGGCATTAACTATTGAAAGACTCATGAAAAAGAAGAAGAGAGAACAAAAGAGGGAGGAATGAAGGAAAGAAAGGAGAACATTTATTAAAACTAGATTACAGAAGAGGAAGAATGGAGATACATATTTACTAAATACTCACTTAGTCCCAGGTATTATACTGCATGAATTAAATATGGAACTAAATGATTTGAAGTTTATCACAGCCAATGGCAAAACCCTTCAGTATTTCTTGAACTCCCTTAAATATTACACTGAAATAATCATTTTGATTTTAAAAACACGAATTAGTGATGGTGTAGCAGATGAACTCAAATTACAAATAGATTGAAACTAGCAAAAAGTATTAAAAGCTTAATAGTATTAATTGAATCAGAATGATATCATAGTTTGTTTTTGTTAATAAAAAACCAAAATATACATTTTGTTTACATTTACAGTATACATTTCACCAAAGTCTTTTTTAACACCAATTTATATGCATGTCTTTGTCTCACCCAGTTCTTATGTGTAGTGGCACATGAATTTACATTTGTCTCTAAAAGTTTGTAAGCAACTATACAGATTAGGTAGATGGAGTAAAATCATTGTTGCCTCATGTGAGTACATGAGTCATGCAGGTGGAGTAGGTTGGAATGGTATATACTGAGAAAGCAAACACTTGAAATGGAACAATAAAAAAGTAAAAAGAAAAGAAAAGGAAATTTAAAAGTGTTTCCGATTTCAGTAAGACACATGATATTTAAATATTAATTTTAAAATTCCAGAAAGATGATTGGCATTTAATATTTGTCTAGTTGCTATTTCAAATCTTTTCTAATGTTTCAGATTGATTAATTTAAAGGTCAAAAGAAGTCACAGTTGATATGTTCAAACACAAAGCCAGAAGCCTGTATCCAACAAATTATAAAAGTCTAAGTAGATAATAAGAAAATATAAAATATTGATATTATAGGGAAGTGACTATTGGACCTCAACTACAACTTGCTCTTTATTTCAGATTCTCTAACTGATATTAATAAAAACCACAATATTCTACTGTTGAGCCACTGGATCAAAGTTGAAAGCCATCCTACTGCAAGACTTTCCAGATAAGAGATAAGGGAGCATATGACTGCCCTGTTTGTTGAATCTACACTGAGCTATGGTTTTTGACACTTGTTACCCAATTGTTTCCTGCAAATTCTGAACAGATACTACAAATACCTTTTATTCCAGCTCCATGATGGTGTTGATAGTCTCAATAGTCGTATCTAATTATAAAGCTGGATCTCTTTGTACATAAAGGTAGAGGGAGATCTAATAATTCAAATATCAATAACTCTTTCAGTGGTCAGAATGATCAAGGCATGGCTACTTTATTTAAAATAAGTTAATTTGCCAGTTATCATATGCTATACATTTCCCTGTTATTTTTCAAAGTAAAGGTAGAGACATACTTGCTTTTCCCATGGTTGATTCAATTAATGAAATATATAAAATCTTCAACACAAGGAAATAAACAGGTGAACTGTCAGGTCGTACTGGAAATGTAGAAGTATGCTAAACAAATAATAAATATGGTGTATTTACTATCCAACGTATTTGTTTACCAAGGAAAGAGACATATGTATTTGCGTGTATATTACATTCTTCAACTCACAGTCTTATTATTTCCCTAAGTGTGTGATCACCAGTGTTCCTGCAGCAATATCCCAAGAATGCTGAAAGTTATGCTAAATGCTAAAAGATAAATCTGTATATTGGATGGATTTTGAAAAATCAGAGTTTCTGTTGACTTCTGGGTAAGTAAATTCTTTCTAATATTATTCCCAATAAAAATGCCACTTAAATCCTTATTTTTCTTTTTCTACTGTTTGCCGAATTCACACATTACATAACTGACTTCCCTAAATGTTTATACAATATACCCAGACATAGAAATATCTTTTAATTCATTTCCTTCTTTTCTGAAATGACATGACATTTAGGGAAGATATATCTAATTATTATTTATTATGAATACCTTCGTTAAGCCTCAACAAAATATTGTCAAAAATAAGTATAAAATTTCAATTTCGTACATAGTTTTAGGTTATATCTATTAGACAACCTACATAATAGGAAAAGGTGATGCTAGCTTATTTTTTTCTTTTTGGTTACCCGAAAGAAAGATAAAAAAGAATGACCAGTTATGTTTAAAACAAAAACAAAGTAGCCAGTGATTTGGCTACTTCTGCTCTCTGTCATCTATCCATTACCTGCACTGGACAACCACCTGGGCTCACCAGATGGTCTACTGGAGGAAGCTGTTTAATCAGCTATCCTTTTTATTATGCAAATACAATGTAAATATATGATGATGTATAGGATTTAATCCAAAATACACTAGAACCTTCCTCAGGCTTAATCATTTATCTCGATACACTTGGGAATAGCTCTCAGAGGTCTGACTTGGGGGAAGGTGGAGGCTGAAAGAACAGTTTTGTGTGGTAGTGTTGGGTCCCTTCAGAACACAGCAATCTGAGGTTCGCTTGTTTTTTTTTTTTAATTAATTGATGAATTTGTGACTCATCACTGTGCCCAAATAAACAGAATAATGGACTTTTATTCATCATTTGAGTTGGTCTCACTGCAGGGTTTTCCTCTGCCTTGAAAGTTGCTTCTCTAGAGCTTTTCTTTGCTCACTGCTGTTCGTCATCCACAGCCCAGAAACCCCTGGACACCTCAAATGGCAACCCCTGCATCCAGCACTTCTATTCCATTACTCTTCTTGCTTTTTTTACTGTAGTAAGTAGTACCTGAAGTTATTTGACTCATTTTTTTTCCTTGGCTATTGTCTGTCTCCCATGATTAGAATGTGGGCTACAGGGGAGCAAGTATGTTATGTGTTCCAATTTTTCAGAGCTGAAACCCCCACATCTGTAATTTCAGGAGATCTCATATTCCTCCAAAATTCTAGCAATCAAGACCATCTGGGTCTGCCTCTAGCACAATGACTAGAGGCATTCTCTAGTCAGTAGAAAAGCTACCTTCTATGGTAAATTTTTCACAAAGGCATCCCCTTTTGGTGAGATGACCCCATGGACACAAAGTTTGGGAAGTAGCATGAGCTATTGCACAGAGTAGAAAAGTGTACCTCTTCCTCTGGGCATTCCCCACGCTAGGATGCTCCACTGGTTGAGGAATCTGCACAGTCGCATAAGCAGTGGCTGTGGTCCTATGCTTGCTGTAGCTCCCATTATCACCAAGACATTGGGACATTGTGGGGAGTCAGGGAACCACATTCAAACTTAGAGAAGGGAGCCAGTTGTAGTGGTGGGACCTAGGTCCACACTTAACCTCTCCTTCATCCTCCACTCTGATAATGACAAGAACTGTGTCCTATTCATTTCTAATTCTCCACTGCCTAGCACAGCATCCCAAAGTGTTAAATATAAATTGATGTTGGTAAAGGGAGGATCGAGGTGAGGGAAGTAGGGTTGATGCAGAAAACAAAAAGAAAGGAATAGAGAGACAGGAAGAACATGAGTAAAGGTAGAGTCCCATAGACATTGAAAGGACTTGACTTGCTCACAGTGAAATGTATTAGAAGTACTTCAAATAATCACACAGCCACAGGTATCCCTGGTCTTCAGAATCATCAACACAGCGTTATTGAGTGATTCATCAATGGCAGTCTTGCTCTAAGTTCCGGTGATTCCATTCTGATGCTATTCACTCAGGCACCCACACCCCATTTGCCTCTGCATCTGTAAGTTTTTTTAATCCCAAGTCTGAAGACCATTTGGACATATTTCTATCAAATCCTGGCGGTCTCCTTCTAACTGGTATGCAGTTTTCTCTTTAGACCCCTAATACACCGGATAAGACTTGAAGGAATGTATCTGCATTCCCTGATTGGTGTGGATATGGAAGCCCTGCCCTGCATCCCAACACTGAGCACAGCTGCAGCTTTCACTTGTTCATTCATTCAGTAGTTATTATTTTCATGCCTACTCTATGCCAAGCACTGCTGTTCTTTGAAAACACCTTCGCCTCACCTCTCACCAGTCTTCTGATATATGAAAGTGTCTTTATCAATGGCTAACCTCCCTGAGGCTCAGCCCTCACAGCACGTTGTGGACTCCTACTGATCCCCTGAGGATGGTGCTGGCCTGTGTTACCTAGGCCTATTTCTCTGCGCCTGCTTAACTCTGTCTACTCTTTGTCTCATTCCTTAACAGTCTTCATGCAAGGTTTGTATAAAAAAGATGTATTCTTTATACACCCACCATATTATTTCTTTTTTCTGAAAATACTAAGTGCTACTTTTGCTGTGTGTGACCAAAATGTTAGTCAGCACCTCTGTATAGTTACAGATTTGGAAAGAAATATTGTTTTACTTTGGGAAATGAAAATCAGGTTGAAATATTTAGAAGATTTTTTAGCATTTGATATTGACCTGAGCATAAAGATTGGATTGGTGTTGTCTTAAGAAAAGCATCGTTAAAGAAAACCTGAAAATATGTTTAAAAAAAGGAATACCAATATTAAATTAGAATGCAAGACTATGCTACCCATAAGTATAAGCTTTACTTTAAATATTGCTTTGAACTGTACTGCTATCCATGTTTGACGTGAACTGATTTGTCAATCGAATGACATAATGCTTGCTCTTTTATATCAACTTTCACATGGACAGAAGGAAGGAGAACCATACATTTTTTAATTACTCTATTATAGATACATATGATCCAAATGATTGGTATAACTTACGAAGAAATTTTAAGATGTGACACACCTGATACATGATTAGAAGAGTCTCAAAATCCAGAGAAATTGAAGTACTGTGGTGTACCCTGAAGCAGATTTTGAATTTCCTTTAAATGCTGGTAGTGCATAGGAGAAATCAAGAATCACTTTAAAATGAATGTATAAAAGACATTTCAATACATTACACTGAAACAGAAGAAATGCTAACTCCTTTTTCTCCTTTTTTTTTTTTTTTTTTCTTTTAGACAGAGTCTTGTTTGGTCACCCAGGCTGGAGTGCAGTGGTATAATATTGGCTCAGTGCAACCTCTGCCTCCCAGGTTCCAGCAATTCTTGTGCCTCAGTCTCCAGTCTCCTGAGTAGCTGGAACTACGACATGGGTGGTGTGCACCACCACCCCTGACTACTTTTTGTATTTTTAGTAGAGATGGGATTTCACTGTGTTGGTCAGGCTGGTCTCAAACTCCTGACCTCAAGTAATCCACCCGCCTCGGCCTCCCAAAGTGCTGAGATTACAGGTGCAAGTCACTGTGCCCAGCTCAACTCCTTTTATTAAGAGCAATTATGTGTTTAATTATGTCTAATTTTATAAAGACAACAAATTATTCAAAGGAGGACTCATGAGGGAAGGGATTATGTTATTCACCCTCGTACCATCTGCATGCACCCACATGAGTTACATCCCTGGTTCTTTTATTACTCTGTTCTGATGCTGCTATGAAGAAATACCCAAGACTGGGTAATTCATAAAGGAAAAAGATTTAATTGTCTGACAGTTCCCCATGGCTGGGGAGGCCTCAGGAACCTTACAATCATGGCAGAAAGGGAAGAAAACACATTCTTCTTCACATGGCAGAAACAAGAAGTACCTAGCAGGAGGAAAAACTCATAAAACTATCAGATCTCCTGAGAACTCACTCACTATCACTAGAACAGCATGATGATAACCACCTCCGGGTCTCTCCCACGACATGTGGGGATTATGGGAACTATAATTCAAGATGAGATTTGGGTGGGGACACAGCCAAACCATATTATTCTGCCCCTGGCCCCTCCCAAATCTCATGTCCTCACATTTCAAAACACAATCATGCCCTGCCAACAGTCTTCCAAAGTCTTAACTCATTCCAGCATTATCACAAAAGTTCAAGTCCAAAATCTCATTTGAGACAAGGCAAATCCCTTCTGCTTATGAGCCAATAAAATCAAAAGCAAATTAGTTACTTCCTAGACACAATGGGGACACAAGCATTGGGTAAATACACCCATTTCAAATGGGAGACATTGGCCAAAATAAAGAGGCTACAGGCCCCATGCAAGTCCGAAACCCAATAGGGCAGTCATTAAACCTTAAAGTTCCAAAATGATCCCCTTTGACTCCTTGTCTCACATCCAGGTCATGCTGATGCAGCCTTGGGCAGCTCCACCCCTGTGGCTTTGCAGGGTATAGCCCCTGCTTCAGGCTGCTTTCAAAGGCTGGTGTTGAGTGCCTGGCTTTTGCGGGTGCACAGTGCAAGCTGTCAGTGGGTCTACCATTCTTGGGTCTAGAGAACTTTGGCCCTCCTCTCACAGCTCCGTTAGGCAGTGCCCCTGTGGGGACTCTGTGTGGCAGCTCCGACCCCACATTTCCCTTCTGTACTGCACTAGCAGAGGTTCTCCATGAGGACCCTACCCCTGCATCAAACTTCTTCCTGGACATTCAGGCATTTCCATACATCCTCTGATATCTAGTAGGGGATCTCAAACCTTGATTATTGACTTCTGTGCACCAGCAGTCTCACACCACATGGTAGCTGCCAAGGCTTAGGGCTTGCACACTCTGAAGCCATGGCCTGAGCTGTACCTTGACCCCATTTAGCCATGAATGGAGTGGCTAGGACCCAGGGCTCCAAGTCCCTATGCTGCACAAAGTAGGAGGGCCCTGGGCCTGGCCCACAAAACCATTTTTTTTTCTCCTAGGCCTCCATGCCTGTGATAAGAGGGACTGCCACGTAGGTCTCCGACATGCCTTGGAGATATTTTTCCCCATGTATTGGCAATTAACATTCAGCTGCTCCTTATTTGTGCATATTTTCTGCAGCAGGCTTAAATTTATTCCAAGAAAATGAGTTTTTCTTTTCTGTTGCATTGTCAGGCTGGAAATTTTCCAAACTTTTACACTCTGGTTGCTCTTGAACTCCTTTCTGCTTAGAAATTTCTTCTACCAGATACCGTAAATCATCTCTCTCAAGATCAAAGTTCCACAGATCCCTAGGGCAGGGGCAAAATGCTGCCAGTCTCTTTGCTAAAGCATGACAAGAGTCACTTTTGTTCCAGTTCCCAAAAAATTCCTCACTTCCCTCTGAGACCCTTTCAGCCTGGACTTCATTGTCCATATCACTATCAGCATTTTGATCAAAGCCATTCAACAAGTCTCTAGGAAGTTCCAAACATTCCCACATTTTCCTGTCTTCTTCTGAGCCCTCCAAACTGTTCCAACCTCTGCTTGTTACCAAGTTCCAAAGTTGTTTCCACATTTTTGGGTATCCTTATAGCAGCATCACACTCTACCAGCACCAGTTTATTGTATGAGTTCATTCTCACGTTGCTGTAAAGGACTGCCGGAGACTGGGTAATTTATAAAAGAAAGAATTTTAATGGACTCACGGTTTAGCATAGCTTGGCAGATCAACCACTTATCTCTTTGAAATTTAGTTGTTTTAATATGTAAATGAGGCTATACTGAGAATTACCTGAGATAATTGTATGTGTGACTAGCTGAAGTCTTGCTACCATAATTATTTCTCAATTATTATGATTGCACATCAATCCTGATATTCTCCCAGTATAAGTTTCAGCCATCTTAGAAGTCTCCTAAAAGCTTAGAAGTCTCCAAGAAGATATAGCTTCTTCTCAGAATTTATTCTATGTATGTATTTATTTAGGAAAATTTTGATATCTAAATAGATCCCGGTATAAGGGATGGCATTTGAACTCTATGGAGGCAAATGGCATTTAAACTTTCTTCTTTTTCTCTCTAGTTTTCTTCCAAACTGAAATTCAAATAGAAGACTGTGGGAACTTGGAAATACCTATCAAACATCAACTAGGGTATGTCATACCCCATCAAAGGAAAACTAAACATAAGACAGCAGTGCAGGACCTTAGTACACACCCATCCTTATCAGATTTCGTCCCATATATGCAAATTTCTTAGCAATAAGATTGTCAGTAGTTTGAAACAGCCATTTCAAATGAATTTCTTTGAAACATAAAATATTTGAACTTACCACAGCCAGGAACTTTCTATACACTTTACATAAATATTTATCTCATTTAGTTATCAGAAGAATCTTATGAATAAATACTCCCATATTCCTATTTTATTGATGAGCAGACAAACAAACAAAGAAAAGACAAATAATTTGCTTCAGGTCATTCTTCCATTAAGTAACAGAATAAGAGTTGAAATCTTATTCTGAATTCAGAGACTGATCATATGACCACTACACCAACACATTCAACTGTTTAAAAAAGAAATGTAAGAAATAATAATAGATTTATTATACCACTGAATTAGTTTGTAGGCAATTACATTTTTTAAACAAACTAGAAACCATTTAATTTGGTTTGGCTGTATCCCCACCCAAATCTCACCTCAAATTGTAATAATCTCCATGTGTCAAGGGTGGGACCAGGTGGATATAATTGAATTACAGGGGCAGTTTCCCCCACAATGTTCTCATGGTAGTGAATAAGTATCATAAGATCTGATGGTTTTATAAAGGGGGCTCCCCTACACATACTCTGTTGCCTGCCACCATGTAAGATGTGACTTTGCTCCTCCTTCACCTTCCACCATGATTGTGAGGCCTCCCCAGCCACATAGATCTACCAGTCCATTAAACCTCTCTCCTCTATAAATTACCCAGTCTCAGGTATGTCTTTATTAGCAGCGTCAGAACAGATTAATACACCATCTTACTGTGCATATACAAATATTCAATCCCATTGGTAGAGATGAAAAAAGTTACTTTTAAACATTATATATATTTTTTTTATTTAGAAATATCTAGCACTGACTCCTGTGCTTTGAGTTACCACAAGTTTTTGTTGCTCTTTCTTTCTTTTTTTTTTTTTAATTTTTTAAACCTCACTTTCTTTATCAAAACTAAGGGAACCGTAAAGATGTTAGAGAATTAAATAGTAAGTGTAACTTACTATTTAAGTAGTGTGTCTGGGACATTTTCCATTTGGATTAATTCACCTTGAATTGAAACAGCAACTAAAAGTCATCTGAGGATTCAGTGTTTATTCAATTTGCATTTAGTTCTAAAGCAATTAATTTTCAAAAATATCAGTTATAGAAGGGAGCACTATCAAGCAGACATGCTGCCTAGGATGGTGTCTTCATTAGAAGGCACTGAAAAAACGTTTAATGCATGAATACATGCATTCTGAAGTTAGAGTTGAAGAGCCTTCAGTTTTGTGAAATAAAGTATTATAATATGGTGGCTCCATATGTTAGGTTGAAATTCCTGACTTAGCTATATGCTGTGTATAATCTTGAATGTTTGCTTAACCTCTTTAAGCTGCAGGTCCTCATCTGTAAAATAAAGTTAAAAATTTAAGTACTGCTTAGGAATTTTTGTTTTTGAGGAGTAAGTAGGTAGCCCATAATAAATAATTTGCATTGTTTTTGGTCAGTAGTGGGCTTTAAGAATCAACTATTTTTATTATTAAGTAGTAAAATTATGTAAATCTGTGTGCTGTTAACTGCATGCTTCGATTCATTTTATTTTGTAATATTTGGATTTTAGTGTATCAACTAGTCCCCAAATGAGTGGAATGCAAAATATGAAGTCTTCTTTGAATAAATGAACTATATAAATCTCAATGCCAAATTTATTTTAAAAGTTGAATTTCTGTATGACCAAGAAATATGTTTGATATCTTTCAGTTTTTTTTCCCCACTTTCAGTTTTTCACTCCCTCTTCTCTTGTTTCATTTACACAGATTTTAAGAAGTAAAGTCATAGATGAAATATTATTCTTACAACCTAATTTACCATTTTCTGAGTCAACTAAAGTCCAGCGTTTATTGACAATAGCACATAAACATCCTTTCCCCAACTAAAAATAGAAAAATATGTAGCTGCTTATCTTGTTCACCCTCATAATTGCTGCAGTAGCCGAGTTTTTGTAGTATGGATGAAATTTTCCACCAAAACAGACTGTCATTGAATCCTCAAATTTGGAAAATGTTTTAAATTATTTTCTTTTAGGATATAATTATAACTATTTGAATGTTGCTGAGGTAAACAGTTGTTTTTCTTGGCTATGCCTCCTATGCTTTTAAGCTATATTCTTTGCTAGCTGCTTCTACCTTTTCTACTTCAGCCTCAATTTCCTAGGAAGCTGAGTTAGATTCATGGTGTTGAATGCCATTCTTTCACTTAACAACCTTTAGGAAAAGAACCTGTCTGCCAGACACCACACTGTGTAAGATTACCTCCATGATCTTCAGACTTTTCTAGTTACTACTTGTAATAGTTAATTTTAGATGTCGATGTGTTGGTCAGTTTTGCATTACTATAAAGGAATACCTGAGGCTGGGTAATTTATAAAGAAGAAAGGTTTATTTGGCTCATGGTTCTGCAGGCTGTACAAGCATAGCACCCACAACTGCTCAGTGTCTGGTGAGGCCACAGCTACCTTTTATTCATGGTGGAAGGTGAAGGCGGAGCAGGCATGGCACATGATGAGGGAGGGAGCAGGAGAGTGAGCGGGGAGGTCCCAGACTGTTTTTAACAACCAGATCTTCCAGTAACTCATTACCATGAGTGGAGCACCAAGTCATTAATGAGGGATCCGCCTTCATGACTCGAACACCTCCCACTTGGCCCACCTTCAACATTGAGGATCACATTTCAACATGAGATTCGGCAGGAACACACATCCAAACCATCCAAAATATCCATCAACTTGAGTAGATTAAGGAAGACCTAGAGAACTGATAAAGAATTACCTCTGAGTGTGTCTGTGAGAGTGTTTCCAGAGAAGGTTGGCATGTGAGTCAGTGAACTGAGTGGGGAAGATCCTCACTCAAAATGAGTGGGCACCGTTCAGTCAGCTGGGACAGTAGGTAGAACAAAACGGAGAGAAAGGATTTCTCTCTCTCTCTCTCTCTCTCTCTCTCTCTCTGTCTCCTGGAGATGGAAAACTCTCCTCCTTCTTCCCTTGGACATCAGAACTCTAGGCTCTCTGGCCTTGGTACTCCAGGACTGACACCAGAGGACCTCTAGTTTCTCAGGCCTTTGACCTTAAACTGAGAATTACACCATCGCTTTCCCTGATTCTGAGGTCTTTAGACTGAGACTGAGCCACACTACCAACATCCTAGAGCCTGCAACTTGCAGACAGACTGTTGTGGGATGTCTCAGCCTCTATAATCAAATGAGCCAACTTTCTTAATAAATATCCTCTTATATATCTATGCAGTAGTCCCTCCTTATTCCAAGAGAATATGTTCCAAGACCACTAGTGGATGCCTGAGACCCCAAACAGTATCAAATTCTATATATACCACCTTTTTTCCCCTATAAATCATACCTATGATAAAATTTAATTTATAGTCATAGTAAAATATTAACATTAACAAATAATAAAATAGAAACATTACAACAATATAGTGTAATGAAAGTTGTGAATGTAGTCTCTCCCTCTCAAAATATCTTGTTGTACTCTACCTCAGATAATTGAAATCACAGAAAGCAAAACTGTTGATAGGGTGAAATTATGTGTGCATGTTTATGTGTGTATGTGTGTGTGTATTGGTTCTGTCTCTCTGGAGAACCATGACTAATACATTATCTAAGGTTTATTAGTCTGTGCAATCAATGGAACTGTGGTGTGTAGGATATAGCAATATCACAATCATAGAACTATAGGACTGAAGATGTTATGATTTAAAAATCTCACTTTCAGGCAGGACCATAACCAATGCCAGAGAATTGAGATTCTGTATAAAACTTTCAGGAAAAGTGATTTCATGACTCCTCTCAATAGTTTACTAATATTTGGGAAAAAACAGATGATATTAGGATTTTTCATGTATGTTTTAAAACATATGTAAAATTAAAATGCAAATATTTCAAAAGAACATCATTTAGAAAGTTAGGAATTCTACAAAGATGACCATTTTTGTCAGCTTGATGGACATTTTCTCATCTTCACTTCAATTAATCCCATTTTTTCCACTTTAACACAGAATTTAGAGTGAACGAAGCTTTATTTATCTTTCATCTTACTTCTAAGTAATAGCTAACATTTCCACGTCTTCCTTATGTTGAATCAATAAGAATGAAATGTTTCGACCTTGGGCAGAGTGACCCTGTGTTTTATCCTCTTAGCAAGTACCTGTCCTGTAGAGACAAAATATTTTAAAAAGATAAAACTTTCATTTTAAAAATTCACAAATTTCCTTATAAAATTCTGTATATTTTATGAAGAACTTTGAACTCATCATGTCCTATTCATATTTTTTATCCCTAATGCCTAGTGATATTCAACAATGTGTGTTAAACATATAAGTGAATGAATGAATGGTTTGTGAATTGTTATGTCTAAATTGACATGGTTCTTGAAAAATGAACATGATGTTATTATTTCAGATTATTATTTTAATTGACCACTAATATAAATACTTAAAATATAAAATCATTCATTCGTACAATATTCTGTAGATATTATTAATCCCATTGGAAAAATGAGAAAATTGAGGCCTAGAGACTTTATGTAAGCAGTGCTAGTTTATTCAGATAGTAACAGGGGAACCTGGAAGTCGATTGTATATCTGACTCCAGAGTACATGATCTTTGCCATGTCACAAATGGTGATACATGTGTTTGGTCGTAAAAACTCACAACAATGAGCATATTTATTTCCTATCATCAACTTCTACCCAGACAGATCTGTGGGATAGAGACACTATAATTTTAGGGGTTTTACTTGGATTTATCTTCTAGAGAGAACCATTCAGTTTTCTCTATGCATGGTATACTATAGTGGTATGAAAAATGGGTCTTCAAGTAAGTTTTTTCTTGGAAAAAATAGAACTATATTTTAACACATTTAAGTACTAGTATTAGCTTATCATGCTAAAAATGTTGTAACTGAGTCAGAAACAATTCTATGTAAGCACAATATAAAAACTTGATAATAACCAAATAGTTGTCTGACCCCAAATATTTAACTCTAAGAAATCTAATTCTGGCTTTATTCCAAGGTGCTTTGGGAAGAGCTCACCCTGAATTATGCTATTAACCAATAGTTATTTTTTTTTTTCTGAAGTACACCATAGAACACCATCTTAATCTGGGACTTCAGGGCAACTTGACAATGAAAAAAAGCATACACAGGCAACTTTCTGATCATTCAATGGCCTTCCTGTGACCTAGCCACAACCACTCTATTAATCTACTTTATCATAGGGATTAGTGGCGAAAAATCCTCATCCTTCCAGCGGGCACATCTGTTCCTAACTTTTCTTATCTCTCCATGTTCATTCCATGCGGTACATCTATGCTTCAATAGCCATGAATGTCTCTGCTTTTGAGAAAAAATTATTTTCTGTCGTTTTATTTCCATAGAAATTTTTTAAATAAAAAAAATTGCTATTCTGTCCTTTCCTGTCTTATATATACTTCCAAATACATAGCATATTTGAGTTTCCTCAAAGACCACAACATACTGCTTTTCTGAGCAAGTTTTACAGCTGTGCAGCATTTACCAAGAGAAATCTGCTGTTTAAAGCCAT
The DNA here is from genome assembly GCF_043159975.1 of Macaca nemestrina. Lineage (NCBI taxonomy): Eukaryota > Metazoa > Chordata > Mammalia > Primates > Cercopithecidae > Macaca > Macaca nemestrina. The sequence continues at coordinate 69,195,222 of NC_092127.1, read as the reverse complement.
GAATGATGCCCACCAGAGCACCACTTTTATATATGCTCTAAATAAATGCATGAATGTTTCTTCCTAGCATCCTAAGATCAATGAAGTGTTTCACAAAATAATTCATGCTAGAGGCAATCTCTTTACCTCTGACTCAGGCACACTTAAAGCAAGAAGGAGGTGTGTTGGGTCTGGTTGATGGGGTGCCTGTCTTCTTCCGGCAGCCTGACTCAGACTGGGAACTGTGGTATAGGGAGCAAGGCCGTCTCATCGACACACTCCCTTCTCCCAAGTTTAGTCTAGGGATCACGCAAAAGGAAGGAGCTCCATGTTTCTCCTTCTTCTCTGGCCTCTGAACACAGGTAAAAGTCTTCTAACTTCAATTATAGTGACAAACAGAAAATACACCAAAAAAAAAACACTAACCACTTCTGAATGACATATTTAATTTTAAGATTCATTTTTTAAAATTAAATACTTATTTTTACTAGTTTCCAAGATGTTTGAGTGAGATAGAATATTATTTACTTACGTTTTAATTTTTTTTTAATTAGGAATGTGGTGTTCTCTACATTTAAAAATAGTATAAAAAAGGAGAAAGTCATTATTGAAGACATCTATGCTTTCATGGTTCAGAGTTTTATATTCTTATAAATAGCTAAAAATAAGGTTATAATGGAAATACCGGTGACTTTTTGGCTAAGCACTTCATGTGATATTTGAGATTACATATATGTGTGTGGGTGTGAACGTATATATGTGTGTATGTGTGCATATATGTATATACACATGCACATATTTAATACATTCATATATACACTAAAATATCAGCTACAAAGTAGCTTTTGATTATTTGTTTGTTTAAATGGCCAATAACTAATAAAAGGTTTTATATGACCAAGGCGCTCTTTTACAAATGTGCAGGTTTATCACAAAGACACCAAAGTACTCCGTGGTCAGTGTCTTCTACAGCAAGGCAGGCTCACAGCTGAAATTGGCTTGAAGTTTGTTGGGCTGGAATATTTTGATAAATGGAGATAAACGATTAAAATTGTTCAGTCTTTCCAAGCCTTAGCAAAATATGACAGCATATATGTCTCCAAGAGATTTATGTTTACTCTTACAGCTGGCTGTTCATAGCTGCACCATTCCTTCGGGAGGTCTGCAGATCTACAGAGGATGAGAGTGTTTCACAGCTGCAAGAGATTTAGATTCCTTTAAAGTACTGCTGGAGCTCCAGCAAACCAATGTTTCAAAAGAAAGTAAGGCTATGTGGTATTCATAAGCTTCCCAGCCTTAACCTGGGGAAGCTCACCTGTCAAAGCCTGCTTACTAAAAACTTCGCTGAATTGTTAGCTGACATTACAAAATGTCTAAAATGTCATCATGTGTAGCAAACAAATCCCTGCATTTCCACATGTTGTTCCTGGGGCAAGTGAACAGCAAAACGCAACAACATACTGAATAAAAGCATGTTCATCAAAAAATTCAGTTGTCTATGAGGAAGATGTGATGTGGGAGGAAGTGGCTATATCATTGTTACAGGAGGGGAAGGCTGGGGGAGGAATGAGGGAAGGAGGTAACTGTCTGTTGGATGTCTCTTATGTACCAGCAAGGTGGACTCCCTGTCCCATACCCTGCTCTGTGGTGGGTCCAGCACTCTGTGGTGAGAACAAACAAAAAAGAAAGGAGAGATGGCCAAGCAACAGGCTGCCAGGATTCATTATACTTCTACAAAACCAGAAGAGGAAAGAGCATCTACACATTCCTAGCCCTGGTTCGTTTCTGGGATTTCCTTTCAAGCAGAGAGGCAACTGCAGGGACCAGGCAACTTGGCTATATTACTACACAGTTTGCAGTTTAACATTGACACTGACTGGGGTTAGCAAAAGAAAAGACAAAGCAGGCAACCAGTAGGACTCATTTCTTCTGTAGAAGGCAATTTAATCAATGTATACACATCACATTTTTGCTTCATGATCTCATTCTTAATCTATATCACAAGTGATTCCCAAACTTATATTAGAACTTCTTCCTTTTTAATGTCATAATAATTTATTGTTTGGAAGCAACAATAGCTTCCAAACACTGAGTCCCTGAATTACGAGTGTTTAATCACCAGGCAGTGAAGGAGGACTGCCGGCTTCTGTTGCTGTGGAAGAACCTTAGCCTCGCCACTGACAGCATGGCTAAGAGCAGAAAAGAGTACACACTCTATGCAGGCAAGCAGATTCCAAAGGAAAGGGGCCACGGCTGACCTGCTTGTCACCATGCATTAACCATTCCTACAAGATATTCTTCTTTCTGTGAAGGTAGGTAAATAAAGGAAACATCAGCAATTACTCCGTGCCACCCATATCCAAGTACAATCTCTATAGTAGATACAATTAAACTAAAATTACACAGTAAGACTGAGTATAAAGTGTTGAACGTTACTATATAAAATAACTACAAAAAACTAAGGTGATAATGTCAATACTCAAAAAAGAAAAATTAGAGGAAAAGAACTTTATCTGAAACAGGGGAATTTTATGTCACAAAGTATCCTGTTCAAAATAAGATAGTTAATACTGCCACCTACTAAATAGTATAGATCACAATCCACTATAAAAAAAAAAAAAACCACAAAAAAAACCAGATTAAAATAGAAGGACAATTGCCAAGAACACAATGACAATATCAAATATCATGTGGGTCAATTATCAACTAACTATATATGCAAAATAAATTAGAGGACATCAAATGCCATAAAAGAATGATTCAATAGATTCTCAACAAAGAATATGGCTTATTTTCAAATATCCACAATATAGCTATAATTTTTTAAAAACTTCATTGAGTACATCATTAAAACATCAACAAATTTTCATACTAGTAATAGCCTAGGCCACATTCCCTGAGAAATTAATACAGTAAAATTAGGAATTAGCATAATAAATGTTTTCACAAGGAAAATAATAGTAATAACACAACTATTTAAAATTTTTTCTAAGGAAGAAAAACATGTTGCAAAAGAACCCCTGGGTTCAAAAGAATATGAAAGGATGTCATGGAAATTGAAGGCTAGTTAGAAAATAACAGTGAGAGTACCAGAGAATGACACTGGGGGTCAGGGGAGGGGACATGAACTGGGAACAATGTATGGCCTTAAATGTTTGCATTTTTGTTCAAGAAATAACTAAAATAAATGAAGCGATAACTCAAGAAATCAGGGGTAAAAACACAAAACAAATGCCAGGACCACAGGAAGAAGGATATAATAGAAATAAAGATAAGAAAGGATTGAGACCCTGGGAACAAAATGCAATGAGTCTTTTCGAGAGCAAAAGGAGTTTTTAAAATTAGTATATTTTCTAAAACTGAAAACTAAATATTAAAAACATTAAGATTATTCTTATCCACAAGGTGCCTGATAATCCTATTAGTAAAATTTCTTCAATATTAAGTGATGTTCTGCCATTGTGTGTGTGTGTGTGTGTGTGTTTATGTATGTGGTGTTCATATGTGTGAGCATGTGTGTGTATATTCCAAAATGCAAATTAACATCAGGAAAATGTATTTTTATTCCTGTAATGCACTTTTAAGATTATATGGTTCAATAAGAACTAGTAATTCGGCTGAGTGCAGTAGCTCGCGCCTATAATCCCAGCACTTTGGGAGGACGAGGCAAGCGGATCACCTGAGGTCAGGAGTTTGAAAGCAGCCTGACCAACATGGAGAAACCCTGTTTCTACTAAAAATACAAAATTAGCCAGGCGTGGTGACTCATGGCTGTAATCCCAGCTACTCGGGAAGCTGAGGCAGGAGAATTACTTGAACCCAAGAGGTGGAGGTTGGGGTGAGCCAAGATGGCATTATTGCACTCCAGCCTGGACAACAAGAGTGAAACTCCGTCAAAAAAAAAAGAAGAACCAGTAATTCTCAGTGTTTAATAGATGTTTGGGTTACATGCTGAGTTGAGAATGGCAATAAAAAGTAATAATTCATTTTAACTCAAAGCAAGACCATCAAAAATAACTTAGTTCTGAAAACAATGATTATTTGTGTTTTTTTTATTATTTGTGTTGCTAGAAGAATATTTAAAAAGTTTATTGTTTATACCAAATCAAATTTTTAGTGCCTATAATATTATTCCTTCAACACCTGTCTGTGGAAGAGCTGCTATGAGAAAAGTACTGGGTAAGCAATGATGAACAAAAGCTGACATGGTTCCGGACCTCATGGAATTTATAGCCTATAGGACAAGAAATCTATTCATCAAACATTGCATAAACAAATACAAAAGTATTACATGAATAGTTACTATTCAAAATCATAAGATTATGTAAAAAGGAGATTTGATATAGTCAGGCAAATCAGGGAAGTCTTTCCTAAGGAAGCAACAGTTTTGCAGAGATTTGGGAATTAATGATATCAAGTCAATCAGCAGGTACAAAGAACTCCAGGCAGAGTAATTATCATATTCATAGGCACCGTGGCAAGGAGGGACTAGACCTTTCTGTAACTAGAGAGTGTGGCTGGTGTCCACTGAGGGAGTCAGAAAGTATCTGGTATATAGTGAGGGAAAAGAAAGACTCTGAAATCTCTGCCAGGGTCTTAGCTTCTTACAGAAGAGCCATGGAGATTAAATAAACTTTAGAAACAGAGTGTGTGTGGGTTTGAGAGAGAGAGAGAGATTGATCAGATTTGTGCATTAAAAATGTTCTGGCTACAGTGTTTGCATAGAGATCGTGGGGAAGAAACTGTGGGGCTAGAGAGACCAGTTAGGAGACTGTTTTGTGAGTCCTCGTGCCAGCTGATGGCGACATGGCTGGAGCACTGGAGACAGAGTTCAAGAAATGTCCATCAGCATCATCTAGCCAATGTTCCAATTCCGTACAACCTGTTTATTTACAGTTTTGTAGAATAAAACAAGGAATTATTCACTCCTAGAAATTTATGATGAATACAAGTAAAAAGATGAGTCAAAGAGAATAGATGCAATTTGAATTTCTTTTTCTTTTTCTTTTTCTTTTCTTTTTTTTTTTTTTTTTGAGATGGAGTCTCACTCTGTCACCCAGGCTGGAGTGCAGTGGCACCATCTCGACTCACTGCAACCTCCGCCTCCCACGTTGAAGCGATTATCCTGCCTCATCCTCCTCAGAAGCTGGGATTACAGGCACACACCACCATGCCTGGCTAATTTTTGTATTTTTAGTAGAGACGGGGTTTCACCATGTTGGTCAGGCTGGTCTCAAACTCCTGACTTCATGATCTGCCCACCTCAGTCTCCTAAAGTGCTGGGATTACAAGCATGAGCCACCAGACCTGGCCCTGAAATTTGAATTTTAAGTGATCATCTCCAGAGATACTTTTCAAAATGTTGTTTTAGGATAAGACTTCTGAAAAGAGCTTAGGAGTCATTTGATTTATTTATTTACTTATTTAATTACTTTGTAGATATAGGGTCTCATTTTGTTGCCCAGGCTGGTTTCAAACTCTTGGCTTCAAGCGATCTTCCTGCCTTGGTCTCTCTAAGTGCTGGGATTACAGACCTGAGCCTCTGTGCCTGGCCAGGAGCCTCATTATTAAATCATACCATGTGAAAGGGAGGCAAAGCAAGATGGTAGATTAGAAGGCTGCATCAATCTTACTCCTCATACCCACCCCCTGCCGTGAGGACACCAAATTAACCTACACAGAAAATAAAAACACCTTCATAAGCTTCATCAGGTAAGCACTCACAGTACTTGGTTTTAACTTCATATCACTGAAAGAGGCACTAAAGAGAGAAAAAACAGCCCTGAATCACCAATGCCAACCCACCTTGCTTTCCCCACCCCCAACAGCAGCTCTAGAGTAGAAAGGAAACCCAGACCAAACTAGCTGATGCCTGCCCAAGGAGGGAGCATTTAAACCAGCCCTAGCCAGGAGGGAATTGCAGATGCCAGTGGTCCGAACTTGAGTTCCTGCAAATCTCGCCACCAAGGGCCACATCACTCTGTGTCTCCAAGTAAACTTAAAAGGCAGTCTAGGCTATAAGGACTGCAACTCTTAGGCAAGTCCTAGTGCTAAACTAGGCCCAGAGATAGTGCACTGAGGAGGGTATGTTACACACTGAGAAACCACCTGGGGCAGCTATGGGAGTGCTGGCATCACCCCTCCCTCGACCCCAGGCTGCGCAGCTGAAGACTCCAAAAGAGAACGCTTCCTTCTGCTTGAGGAAAGGAGAGGGAAGAGTGGAAAGAACTTTGCCTTGTATCTAGGATACCAGCTCAGCCACAACAGGATAGAGCCCTGGTCAGAGTCTTGAGGTCCCTATTGCAGGCCCCAGCTCACAGACGACATTTCTAAACATACCCTGGACCAGAAGGAAAGGATCCAATCCTGTTGGCATTCATCACCTGCTAATTGAAGAGCCCTTGGTCCCTGAATAACCAGCAGTGATACCCAGGTACTACACTGAGTCCTTTGGGTAGGCCTTGAAGACTTACTGCCTTCCTGTGAGACTCAGCACATTACCAGCTCTGGTGGCTACTGGGCAAAACTTCTGCTTAAGAAAAGCAGAGGGAAAAGTAAAGGGAACTTTGTCTTGAGCATTAGGTACCAACACTGCCACAGTGGGGGAGAGTACCAATTGGGCTCTTTGGGGGTCCATGATTTCAGATATTGACTCTTGGACAGTATTTCTGAACCTGCCTGGGTCATAGGGGAGCCCATTGCCCTGATGAGTGAATCCCAGGCAAGGCAGCATTCACCACAAGCTCAGTTAAGAGACCTTGACCTTAAAGTAACATCTGTGGTAGTCTGGCAGTACTCTTTATGGCCTGCGGTGGCGGTGTCCACAGAGTGAGACTCCTCTGCCTTTGGAAAGGAAGAGAAGCGTGGGAAGGGCTGCATCTTATGGCATGAATGCAAGTTCAGTCGCAATATGATGTAATACCTGGTAGACTTATAAGGTTTTTGACTTTAGTCCCTGACTCCTGGACAGTACTTCTGAACACACCTGTGTCCTGAGGGACCTTACTGCCCTAAAGGGAAGGACACAGGCCTGGCTACCTTTGACACCTGCTGATTGTAGAGACCTACAGCCTTGAGTGAACGTAGGCAGCAGCCAGGGAGTAATTACAGCAGGCCATGGTTGAGACCCAGTGCTGTGTTAGCTTCAAGTCTGACCCAGCACAGTCACAGTAGTGGTGGCCACAGAGGTGCTTGTGTCACTCCCTCCACCAAGTTTTAGGTGGTTCAGAACAGAGAGAAAGAGAGAGAGAGAAAGAGAGAGAGACAGAGAAAGAGAGAGAGACTGTTTGAAAAGAAGTTAGGAAAGAGACCAAGAGTCCTCCAGGTAACCCAGAGAATTCTCATGGGTCTGGTCCAAGACCATCAAAGCAGTATATCTATGAGTCTATAAGAACCACAGAATTACTGGGCTTGGGGTTCCCCCTAAAGCAAATACAGCTTAAATTAATATCATAACACCAAAGTCCTTTCAAATATCTGAAAAGATTTCCCAAGAAAGTATAAATAAGCCCAAACAGTAAAGACTACAATAAATACTTAACCATTTGGTGTATCTACAAGCATCAACACCATCCAGAAAAACATGACCTCACCAAATGAACTAAATAAGGTACCAGGGACCAATCCTGGAGAAACAGAGATAGGTGACTTTTCAGACAGAGAATTCAAAATAGCTGTAATGAGGAAACTTAAAGCAATTCAAGATAACACAGACAAGAAATTCAGAATTCTATCAGATAAATTTAACAAGAATTTGAAATAATTTAAAATAATAAAGCAAAAATTCTGGAGCTGAAAAATGCAGTAGGCCTACAGAAGAATGCATCTGAGTTCTTTAGTAGCAGAATGGGTCAAGCAGAAAAATAAATTAGTGAGCTGAAAGACAGGCTATTTAAAAATACCCCGTTAGAGGAGACAAAAGAATAAAAAACAATGAAGCACAAGACTATAGGACCTAGAAAATAGCCTCGAATGGGCAAATCCAAGAGTTATTGTCCTTAAAAGAAGATAGAGAAAGAGATAGAGGTAGAAAGTATGTTCAAAGACATAATAACAGAGAACTTCCCAAACTTAGAGAAAGACATCAATATCTATGTACAATAAAGTTGTAGAACACCAAACAGATTTAACCCAAAGAAGACTACTTGAAGTCATTTAATAATCAAACTCCCAAAAGTCAAGGATAAAGAAAGGACTCTAAAAGGAGCAAGATAAAATAAACAAATACAATGAAGCTTCAATACATCTGGCAGCAGGCTTTTCAGTGGAAATCTTACAGGCCAGGAGAGAGTGGCATGACAAAAAGTGATGAAAGAAAAAAGCCTTTTTACCCTAGTATAAGGTATCTTGTGAAAATATGAAGGAGAAATGAAAATTTTACCAGACAAAGGTTGCTTCATCAACACCAGCACTATCCTATAAGAAATGCTAAAGGGAATACTTCAATCAGAAAGAAAAGGACATTAATGAGCAATAAGTAATCATCTGAAGGTACAAAACTCACTGGTAATAGTAAGTACACAGAAAAACAGAATATTATAACACTGTAACTGTGATGTGTACTCTTACCCTAAGTAGGAAGACTAAATGATGAACCAATCAAAAATAATAACTACAACTTTTCAAGACAAAGTAAGTACAGTAAGATATAAATAGAAACAATAAAAGATTAAAAAGAGGGTGGACTAAATTAAGGTATTCTTAACCTTAGAGTTAAGAATAGATTTCTTATTAGTTTTCTTTCTCTTTGTTTATGTGAATAGTGTTATCAGGTTATAACAATGAGTTATAAGATAGTATTTTTAAGCCTCATGTTAATATCAAACCAAAAAGTGTACAATGGATACACAAAAAGTAAAAACAAGATACTAAATTGTATCACCAGAGAAAATCACCTTCACTAGTGGAAGGCAGAAAGATAAGACCATAAAACAAACAGATAACAAATTTTAAAATGATAGAAGTAGGTCCTTACTGATAAATAATAACACTGGATGTAAATGGGCTAAACTCTCCAATCAAAAGACATAGACTGGTTGAATAGACAAAAACAAAAAAGGTCCATTGATATGTTGCCTAGAAGAAACACGTATCACCTATAAAGACACACACAGACTGAAAATAAAGGGATGGAAAAAGATATTCCATGCCAATGGAAACCAAAAAAGAGCAGGAGTTACTATACTTAGATCAAACTAAATAGATTTCAAGGCAAAAACCACAGAAAGAGACAAAAAAGGGCTACCATATACTGATAAACTGGTAAGTTCAGCAAAAGGATGTAACAATTATAAATATATATGCACCCAACACTTGAGCACCCAGATATATAAAGCAAATACTGTTAGAGCTAAACAGATAGATAGGTCCCAATACAATAATAGCTGGACTTCAACACCCCGCTTTCAGCACTGGATGAATCTTCCAGATAGAAAATCCACAAAGAAATATCAGGCTTAATCTGCAGTATAGACCAAATGTGTATATCTAATAGATATACACAAAACACTTTATCCAACAGCAGAAGAATATACATTCTTCTCCTCAGCATAAGGAACATTCTCAAGGATAGACCATATGTAATGTCATAAAGCAAGTATAAAAATATTCAAAAACATTGAATTAATATCAAGCATCTTCTGTGAACACATTGGAATAAAACTAGAAATTGTTTACAAGAGGAATTCTGGAAAATACACAAATAAATGGAAATTAAACAATATTCTCTTGAATGACCAGTGGGTCAATGAAGAATTTAACAAGTAAATTGAAAAATTTCTTGAAGCAAATGATAACAAAAATACATTATACCAAAACCTGTGGGATACAGCAAAAGCAGTACTAAGAGGGAAGTTTATGACTATAAGTGTCTACATCAGAAAAGAGGAAAAACTTCAAATGAACAATCTAATGATGCATCTTAAAGAACTAGAAAAGCAAGAGCAAACCAAACCCAAAATTAGTGGAAGAAAAGAAATAATAAAAATCAGAGAAGGAATAAATGAAATTGAAATGAAAAAAAATACAAAACAAATGAAAAAAATAGTAGTTTTTTGAAGCTAAACAAAGTTGAAAAACTGCTTGCCAGGCTAACAAAAAAGAGAGAAGATTCAAATAAATAAAATTGGAAATGAAAAAGGAGAGACACTGTGACTAATTCTGCAGAAACTTAAATGATCATTAGTGGCAACTATGAGCAAGTATATGCCAATAAAATGGAATATCTAGAAGAAATAGACAAATTCATAGATACATACAACATAGCAAAATTGGACTGGGAACAAATCCAGAACCTGAACAAACCAATAACAAGTAACCAGATTTAAGCCATATAAAAATCTCCCAGTATAGAAAAGGCAGGACCTGATTGTTTCACTGATGAATTCCCCCAAACATTTAAAGAATTAATATCAATTCTACTCAAACTATTCCAAAAAACAGAGGAGGAGGGAGTACTTTCAAAGTCATTCTACAAGACCAGTAATACCCTGATACCAAAACAAGATGAAGACACATCAAAGAAAAAGAAAACTACAGGCAAATATCTCTGACGAATATTGATGCAAAAATCCTCAATAAAACACCAGCAAACCAAATTTAACAATACATTAGAAAGACCATTCATCATAACCAAGTGGGATTTATCTCAAGGATGCAAGTATGGTTCAACATATGCAAATCAAAATATGTACTAGATCATAACAGCAGAATAAAGGAAAAAAAACACATGAACATTTCAATTGATGCCAAAAAAGCATTTGATAAAATTCAACATCCCTTTGTGATAAGCAACCTCAAAAAACTGCAGAAAGAAAGAACATACATACCACAACATAATAAAAGCCATATATGACACTGACAAGTAGTAACATACTGAATGGGGAAATGCTGAATGTCTTTTTTCTAAGACCTGGAATACAATAAGGATGTCCATTGTCACCACTGTTATTCAACATAGTCCTGGAAGTCTTGGCTAGAGCAATCAAACAATAGAAAGATATAAAGGGCATGCAAATTGGAAGGCAGCTATGCTCACCACTATAACACCAACATATCTAGGGCATCCAAATTGGAGAGGAAGAGGTAAAATTATACTTGTTTGCAGATAATATGATCTTATATTTGGAAAAACCTAGAGACTCCACAAGAAAACTATTAAAACTGATAAATTAAGTAAAGTTTCAGGATGCAAAGTCAACATGCAAAAATCAGTGGCATTTCTACACGCCAACAGTGAACAATGTGAGAATAAAAGTAATCCCATTTAGAATAACCACACAGAAAATTAAATACCTGGGAATTACCAAAGAAGTGAAAGATCTCTATAGTGAAAATTATAAAATACTGATGAAAGAAATTGAAGATAACAGCAAAAAATGTTTAAAAACAGTTCATGCATTGGAAGAATCAATATTTTTAAAATATCCGTGCTACTCAAAGCAATGTACAGATTCAATGCAATCCCTATCAAAATACCGATGACATTCTTCACAGAAGTAGAAAAGAAAGCTATCCTAAAATTTATATGAAATCACAATAGACCCAGAATAGCCAAATATATCCTAAACAAAAAGAACAAAACTGGAAAAATCACATTACCTAATTTCAAATTATATTGCATTGCTATAGTAATCAAAATGGCATGGTACTGAAATAAAAACAGATACATAGACCAATGGAACAGAATAGAGAACCCAGAAACAAATTCACACACCTACAGTGAACTCATTTTTAACAAAGGTGTCAAGAACATACACTGGGGAAAACAGAGTCTTTTCAATAAATGATGTTGGGAAAGCTGGATATCCATATGCAGAAGAATGAAAGCAGACCCCTATCTCTCATCATAGACAAAAATCAAAATGAATTACAGATTTAAACCTAAGACTAAGACCTCAGATTATGAAACTGCTACAAGAAAACATTGGGGGAAATCTCCAGGATATTGGCCTGGGCAAAAACTTCTTCAGCAATACCTTGCAAGTACAGGCAACTAAAGCAAAAATGGACAAATGGGGTCACATCTAGTTATAAAGCTTCTGCACAACAAAGGATACAGTCAGCAAAGTGAAGAGACAACCTGCAGAATGGGAGAAAATATTTGCAAACTACCCCATCTGACAAGGGATTAATGGCCAGAATATATAAGGAGCTCAAACAACTCTATGGGAAAAATCTAATAATCTGATTTAAAAAAAAATGGGCCAAAGATTTAAATACAGATTTCTCAAAAGAAGACATACAAATGGTAAGCAGGCATATGAAAAGGTGCTCAACATCATTGGTCACCAGAGAAACATAAATCAAAACTTCAATTATATATCATCTCACCCCAGTTAAAATGGCTTATGCCCAAAAGACCGTGAAATGGTTACACTTTGTGTCCCCGCCCAAATCTCATCTTGAATTAGCACCTTTATCCCCATGTGTGAAAAGAGAAACCAGGTAGAGGTAATTGGATCATGGTAAGGTTTCCCCATGCTGTTCTCATGATAGTAAGTGAGTTCTCATGAAATCTGATGGTTTTATAAGGGACTCTTCCCCCTTCACTACTCACTCTTCTCTCTCCTGCCACCATGTGAAGAAGGTCCTTTCCTCTCCTTTGCTTTCCCCATGATTGTGAGTTTCCTGAGGCCTCACCAGCCCTGCAGCACTGTGAGTCCATTAAACTTCCTTTTTAAATAAATTACCCAGTCTTGGGTATGTATTTATAGCAGTGTGAAAACAAACTAATACAGACAAACAATAACAAATGCTAGCAAGGATGTGGAGAAAAGGGAACCCTTGCACATCATTGATGGGAATGTAAATTAGTACAACCACTCTGGAGAAGAGTTTGGAGGTTCCTCAAAAAGCTAAAAATTGAGCTACTATATGGTACAGCAATCCCACTCCTGGGTATATACCCAAAAGAAAGGAAATCAGTATATCAAAGAGATAGCTGCACTCTTCTATTTCTTGCAGCACTGTTTACAATAGCTAAGATTTGAAAACAACTACATATTCATCAACAAATGAATTAATAAAGAAAATGCAGTTCATGTACACAATAAAGTACTATTCAGCCATGAAAAGAATTAGATCTAGCCAGCTGCAATGACATGGACAGATCATTATGTTAAGTAAAATAAGCTAGGCACAGAAAGACAAACATTGCATCCCACTTATTTGTGGGATCTAAAATTAGAAAAATTAAACTTATGGACAGAGAGAGTAGAAGAATTGTTGCCAGAGGTTTAAAAGAGTAACGGTGGACTGGAGGGAAGGTGGGGAAGGTTAATGGGTACCAAAAAATTTATAGAGAATAATATATGTAGTCTTCCACATGTTAAAAACAATCTTGTACAAATGTTTTAATTACACTTGTGACTTATTAGGTAATAATTATTAATTTTTTAGTTTATTTGTAGTGTGATAACATTGATAAGTAAGCAGAAGTAGAAAGGAAAAACTTCTGACACATTTATGGAAAAAATTAAATTAAGAAAATTCTACCTATTGATATGTTTTCTTTCAAATAATCATACAAAAATAAAATTTCAATCCTATAGTCAAAACAGTTGACCTATCATTGTCTAATTCCAGATTTTCTCAGAAAATAGTTTGAGGCCCACTGTTTTTAGGAAAATCACAAAAAGTGTTATATGAACACATGGTGTTAACAACTCTTCAGCAGATTTAAGTGAGAATTAATGGTTAGTCACACCATCCTTGCCTTCAAATTGAATGCGTGCTGTTCTTATCACTGGTTTCAAAATAAGAAAAAAAACAGGTATCTTAAGCCAATCTTTTCCCACAATGAAATATGAAAGTTCTCTTTAACATGTTAAATTTGTGGTTAATCTATTTGCAATGTCTGCTATCCCACTGCTTTTGTCAGTTTTGCTGATTTGCCTAGTTACATGTTTAATTGAAAAAGATCATTTTCTCAAACTGCAGAAATTGTATTGTCAAAAATATATCACCTAGGAATAATGTCTTTCTAATATATGTACTTACTTCAGTTAGGTTTTTAAAAAATTTACTCTTGCTCGCCTATAAATTATTTCAAGTAATGTGTTATTCAAATAATAAAGTACAAGTGCACCTGTTTTAGTGAATAAAACACGACTGATCGTAGATCTATTCATATTCATGTACACTTAGTAAGGTTACAGAGTAGTATATATCAGTTTTATTTCTAAACAGTTCCTAGCAAACTATTAAGAGGCAAGGTTCATACAAGTATTCTCGTTGTTATACTTTATTTATACCTTTGCTATCTTGTATTATTATTTGTTTGTTTATTTTGTTTTAATTTGCCTAATTATTTTAATTGTACTTATGTCTTTGAATTTACTATATGCTCATTTTATTAACATTTGAAAATCTTTTTTTTTGTAGATTTTATGAAGGATTTCAAAAATTTGAAATGGAGACTGTATAGAAATCTGAGGGCCTATTTTGTACCTCTGTTCCTTATCCCAAACTCTTCCCAATACAAATACCTACCTTACTAAAGAAGAGATCTTAATAGGGGAGAAGAGGAAGCATTGAGAGATATAACAGATAAGTTGGCACAGGGTGTCAGATCTGGCCAAAGGAAAGAGCTAAGGCAACAATATTATGTATTTACATATTAGAAAGTATACTATTTCTTACTAAAGACCATGTAACTATTTTTCTAATTATTTAAAAACCTTAAGAATCTAAATAGAACCTACAAATTTGCATATACTTAACATTTCATGTGTTTAGTAAATACCAACCATGGTTTACTTTATCTGTTTTTCAGCTCACATTAATATTATGTCAGAGTCAGCTTTACTTACACACACACACACGCACACACACACATATAAATGAATAAATAAAAATGAAAAGGTAACTATTACTTCTTGTATTAATTACTAATTGTTTCTGGCTGCACATAGATCTTAAAACAGTGGCCTATGTAAATTAGGTTTTCCCTTTTTTCTCATGTGAAAAATAGTACAGAGAGGCAATCCAGGGCAAGTATAATTGATGTGCACTGTCACTATAGTCCCCAGACTCCCTATTTTTTAACTCTGCCATCCGTAGAACTTGGTTTCCATTCTCAAAATGCCTTATGAGTTACAGGATAGACACAGCAGCACCAGCAATCATATCTGCATTGAGGGAACAAAGAAGGAAGATAAGGGGCTGAAATGGAGGCTGGGGAATAACATTTTAGTTAAGTACTTTGCTGCTGCTCTGAACAATATATAAATTTTGTTAATTAAGATACGGAGTAAATGGATTTTGAGTGGGCAACTAGCAGTCTCTGTCACATCTTTCCTTCATATATCTCTAAAAATTTTGTAGTTTTCAAATATTTTTAGCCATAAAACTTTCTTCATAAAAATTTTATTATGTGAAACCAACTATACATAACAGTCAAAAGGTGGAGCTTCTGTGGTTGGAGTAAACTAAAGGATATGAAGTCCCTTTATTCAGTGCCTCTCTCTTGCCTGCATGATGACACCTTTGTCTCTAGGGACCCTCTGAACACAGTGCTCAAACCACCAGTCCCCAAACTCCACATACAGAATATCCATGTTCTCCTGGATATTTCTGGTTCTCTCTGCTGCCCTATGAGAGCTGGGTTATATACAATCCTGGTTGGTGATAGAGATTTGGTTGAGGTGATGCTAGAATTTCTCACAAGACCAAGTCAGTACAGTAACAAACTCAATCCGTATGCTGATTCAGCTAGTTGAAATCATGGTTGTGCATATACTTTTAAATACAGATTAAACCAGTGATATGGTTAGGCTTGGTATCCCCACCCACACAAATCTCATCTGAATTATAAGCCCCATAATCCCCATGTGTCAAGGGAGAGACCAGGTGAAGGTAATTAAATCCTGGGGATGGTTTCTCCCGTGCTGTTCTCATGATAGTGAGTTCTCATGAGATCTGGTGGTTTTATAAGGAGCTCTTCTCCCTAGGCTTAGCACTTCTCCTTCCTGCTTCCTTGTGAAGAAGGTGCCTTGCTTCCCCTTCTCCTTCCACCATGGGTGTAAGTTTCCTGAGGCCTCCACAGCCATGCTGAACTGTGAGTCTATGAAACCTCTTTCCTTTATAAATTACCCAGTCTCAGATAGTCCTTTTTAGCAGTATGAAAACAGATTAATACAGTAAATTGCTATCACAGAGAGTGGGATGCTGCTGTAATGATACCCCAAAATGTGGAAGTGACCTTGGAACTGTTTAACAGGCAGAGGTTGGAACTGTTAGGAAGGGTCAGAAGTAGACAGGAAGATGTGGGAAAGTTTGGAACCTTCTGGAGACTTGTTGAATGGCTTTGACCAAAATGCTGATAGTGATATGAACAATGAAGTCCAGGCTGAGGTGGTCTCAGATGAGATGAGGAACTTGTTGGGAACTGGAATAAGCGTGACTCTTGCTATGCTTTAGAAAAGAGACTGGTGATATTTTGCTGTTGCCCTAGAGATCTATGGAACATTGACCTTGAAAGGAATGATTTAGGGTATCTGGCAAAAAAAAATTTCTAAGCAGTAATGCATTCAAGAGGTAATATGGGTGCTCTTAAAAGTGTTCAGTCTTACACATTCACAAAGAGATGGTTTGGAATTGAAACTTATGTTTAAATGGGAAGCAGAGCATAAAAGTTCAGAAAATTTGCAGCCTTACAATGTGATACAAAAGAAAAACCCATTTTCTGAGGAGAAATTCAAACCTGCTTCAGAAATTTGCATAAGTAATGAGGGACCAAATGTTAATCACCAAGACAATGAAGAAAATGTCTCTAGCTCATGTCAGAGGTCTTCATGGCAGACCCTCCCATCACAGGCCTTGAGGCCCAGGGGGAAAAAAATGATTTCTTGGGCTGGGCCCAGGGCCTTGCTGCTTGTACAATCTTGAAACTTGGTGCTCTGCACTCCAACCATGGCTAAAAGGGGCCAACATACAGCTCAGGCCGTTGCTTCAGAGGGTGCAAACCCCAAGCCTTGGCAGCTTACCTGTGGTGCTGGGTCTGTGGGTGCACAGAAGTCAGGAACTAAGGTTTGGGAACCTCCACCTAGATTTCAGAGGATGTATGGAAATGACTGGATGTTCAGGCAGAAGTTTGCTGCAGGACTGAAGCCTTCATGAAGAACCTCTGCTGGGGCAGTATGTAAGGGAAATGTGGGGTCAAAGCCCCCACGCAGAATCGCCACTTGGGCACTGCTAAGTGGAGCTATGAGAAGAGGGCCACTGCTCTCTAGACCCCAGAATGGTGTATCCACCAACCACTTGCACCATGCACCTGGAAAAGCTGCAGACACTCAAGGCCAGCCCATGAAAGCAGCCACAAGGTGGGATGTACCCTGCAAAGCCACAGGGGTGAAGTTGCCCAAGACCATGGGAACCCACCTCTTGGATCAATGTAACCTGCATGTGAGATATGGAGTCAAAGGAGATTGTTTTAGAGCTCTTATATTTAACTGCCTCCCTGGGTTATGGATTTACATGGGAACCTATAACTCCTTTGTTTTGGCCAATCTCTCTCATTTGGAGTGGATGTACTTACCCAATCCTTGTACCTCCATTGTACCTAGGAAGTAACTTTCTTGCTTTTGATCATACAGGCTCATAGGCAAAAGGGACTTGCCTTGTCTCAGATGAGACTTTGGACTTGGAGTTTTGGGTGAATGCTGGAATGAATTAAGACTTTAGGGAACTGTTGGGAAGGCATGATTGGTTTTGAAATGTGAAAGGGAAATAAGATTTGGAAGCAGCCAGGTGCAGAATAATGCAGTTAGGCTTTGTGTCACCACATATAATCTTGGATTATAATCCCCATAATCCCTACATGTCAAGGGAGAGACCAAGTAGAGGTAGTTGAATCACAGGGACAATTCCCCCATGTTGTTCCCATGATAATGAGTGAATTCTCATGAGATCTGATGGTTTTATAAGGGACTCTTCTCCTTTTGCTTGGCACTTCTCCTTCCTGCCTCCTTGTGAAGAGGTGCTTTGCTTCCCCTTTACTTTCCACCATGATTGTAAGTTTCCTGAGGCCTCCCTAGCCATGCTGAACTGAGTCTATTAAACCTCTTTTCTTTTTAAATTACTCAGTCTTGGGCAGTTCTTTTTAGCAGTATGAAAACTGACTAATACAACTGGAATCCAAAAGCAGGCACATATACCCTTGAATAGGGATAAAAATAGTCATCAAAAGAATTATACAGCACTTGAAAAAGGGGGGTGCAAAGAAAATGTATCCCAGAGATAATATGGCTACTGTCACAGGAATATCCAGGTGCAAAGTGTGCTTAGTTTACAATTTTTTTGTTTCTCTTTACATCTGGTTAAACAGACACATGTTTATTTGTATTGTGTTTGGGAAAAGAATCAAAACCATTCCAATATTTCTGTTTGGGATTTTTTCCCCAAAAAACATTCTCTGAAGCTTTATTGTTGGATTGGCAATATGCATTAAATAAAATTCATTTGAAACAGTACCTTTGCATCATTCTGGTGGTGTTTATCAAACAAGTTAATACTATTTTTTATTGTTAACATAATTTTGATTGAAATGTGACCTTTTATTTTTGCTTTATAACATTGCAGTGAAAGACAGCACAGCATAGTGTATGAGAACGTGGCTTTTGGAGATTGTCAGACATAAATTTAAAAGGCTGAATCTTCCACTACCAACTGTGTGTGACCCGGGCAAGTTAAACAATAATCTCTGTCAGTTTTATTTGTAACATAGAGATGAATCTAATCTCAAAATAGAATCATATTAATAAGATGACATTGACAGAAAACAGCTCTTGATAGATTTAAATTAGTAAGTGAATGTAGTGTTCAGCAGAGTGCATGGCAATAGTGGATAATCAACAGAGTATTATTCTTTCTGCTATTACTCCTATCTTTCTCATATATGTCATTAAACATTAAGCCTCTGTTGGTATCAGACTTTTTATTAAGATTAAAATTTCATCTCAACTCTAATCACTCTCAAGAAATAACTTTTTTTAATGTAAGGGCTTTAGTTTGGATCTTACCATATTTTATGAAAATTTAGTATCTGATATTTTGCCTTCTCTGTTCCAGGAATATGGTTGTGATTCAGCCAGTGGAGGCACACCTGTATCATGTTATTACTGCTGGCAACCAATCTCATTACCTCTGTATAAAATCTGATAGATTACTTCTTCTACGACAGTTGTTGGTTAATATTTGGAATCATACTCTCTTTCAGAAATATTACTTTAGAATTTCTGATTAGGACTAAAAACAAAAATGGGTAATATACTGTTTTGGATGAATTCCTAAGAAAATAAGCAGCTTTAAAAATGTAAACAAATCCAGAATAATCTTGGGGAAATGTGATATCTATTAGGCAGGGCCAGAGACTATTCCTACCATTTATTTGACCTCCTACTATATTTTAGGTACTAACCTATACTAGATGCTTTTAAGTACATGCCAATTTATCTTCAGAACTATCCATAGAAGTTAGTATTATTTACTCTATTTTCCAGGCAAGAAAGGTGACTTGCAGGTAAGTATTTGACTAAATTCACCTGACTAATAAACATTGAAGATAGAATTTAAATTCCTACTCTATCTGATTAAAAACTATTTTCTTAACTACAACAGAATATTGATATTTTTTAAAAGATGAGGTGGGGAGAAATTTGGAGTAGATCTGATAAGAAAATGGTGAAATTGTTTTCTCATTCTGAAGATGTGGATTAATTATCTTATGAAAATCCAGTGAATATTCTGCTTTCTCACACTTTGACCCTTGGCTCTACCTCCACAGACCTTCTTCAAGTGAGCTTGGTAATCCTCCTAAATAATAACGTAGAAATTTTTTTTTACATTTAGATGGACATGGACTTATAAGAAGAGATAGATAATTCAGTACTTTTGAATTCTGTTTTTACTCTTAGAAAATGCATATTTATATCTGATTTCTCATATACATTCTTGCCTTTTTCTTCTCTTAAAATACTCTCTCTAAATCTGTTGCCCATAATTATTGGTCCAGATAAACTGTCACTTTTCCTAAAATCTTCCCATGGAGGGTTGCTAGATTAAACAAATAAAAATGTAGGATGGCGAGTTAAATTTGAATTTCAGATAAACAACCAAAAATTTTTTCATATAAGTATGTCCTGTGCAATATTCGGGACATACTTATACTAAAAGAAACTCTTCGCTGTTCACCTGAAATTCATAACGGGCCATCCTATATTTTATGTGGCAACTCTAAGTGGAAGCAACATTGTGAAACAATCATCCACAACAATAGCAACAAAAAGATAACATCTTTGAGTTCAGAGAAATTACCAGTCAAATGATGCCTTTACCACCTAAGAAAATGACAAAGCAGTGCATCATGAAGCATGCTGGGCATGCAGATAAATACAGACCTCCACTTACCCTTGGGGAGAGAATGCCCTAAAGAAGTGGCTCACAAACTCTGGTATTTTAAATACTTAGGGATCCCTGGAATGCACACTGGATCTGTAGGATAGGCAGACCCATATGGATGGTCTGGAAGATTATATTTTTAAAAATATTTCCATGTTTTCAAATGATTTGGAAACAATTGATTTGTTCTGCAGAGGAATTAACACTTTTGTGGCTGCTTCCTTTTTGCCATGACACAGGGCAAAAAGAAGCAGCATAAAAATGTGGAGCATATTGATTAATTTCATGGGGTGCAGTCTTTTATAATAGAGTCTCAAGATTAATGATGAACTATATGTTGAAATAAAAGAATTACTGCATTCCTGTTTTGCTAACTGTGAGGAAAATGGTTAGAACAACATTTATGAAACTACAAATCACAGAAATGCATTAAAATGCATTAACATTCTTGTTTTTTCTTATAGATGCTTGAATGATTGACTACTGGACCAGGCAGCAAATCTCAGCATGCCTATAATATTTACTAATTACTGAAGTGTAGTTAGGGCAACAGAAGAACATGAAAATACTTTGGAATGCCATTAAGCAAACAGGGTCATTGTTCAAAAGCCAGATGCTACATTGTCTCTGCTTTTTAAGTTTCTAGTTCATACTCTGTATATTATTTCTTAAGTGTTTTGTTTTAGAAAGCCTGTGTAGTCAAGATTTTTTTTTCCAGAAAGTTATAAATTCTGATTTACTTCTTTTTTTTTGGGGGGGGGGGCAGCCTTGCCACTCAAAAGCTGTCCATGGCCTTAAATACTGGCATTAACTGGTAGCTGGTTAAAAATACAGAATCTCAGGTCCCACCCAGACCTATTGTATTAGTCCATTTTCATGCTGCTGAAAAAGACATACCTGAGACTGGGTAATTTATACAGGAAAAAGCGTTTAATGGACTTACAGTTCCATGTGGCTGGGGAAGCCTCACAATCAAGGTGGAAAGCAAGGAGTTCAATGAATTAGTCACAGCAGATGAAGACTTTTAACGTTACCATTACTATTGTCCTTCGAGTCTAGATGGAAACACATGGGCCAGCATAATATAAGTTCATACTGAATATAAGATACACAGAGGACTTCAGATATAGATGTGGAGCAGTGGTTCCTAGTGCTTGTGAAAATCACGTGGGGAGCTTTTAATATGCACTAGTGCTGCAGCTCCACCCTATATATTCTAACACAATTGTTCCAGAATAGAGACCTGGCATTGGTCTCATGCAGATGTGTGTGTGTGTGTGTGTGTGTGTGTACACACTATATATGTATCTATATTCATATATATATGTATACAATGCCTATGTGTATGTAATCATCTATATTCAGTACATATGTGTATGTGTTCATATTTTTACAGTACATATCATTATCTCATTACTTTATATTTATAGTTGTAGTTCTCTCTATCTTAGTAGTATATTTATATATAAATTCATGTATAGAGAGACAATGATGGCTATTTATTTGGACAAAGACTCTGAACCATTTGTGCTTAGCTTTTTAAAAAGGACTCTGGTATAAAACTGCACATAATTTTGATGTCTGATAACTTAGCTCCCAGATTGCTGAGGTTACAAGGTACAGTTTACAAAGAGCTTCTTAGTCTGGTTCTCCATAATGCTAAACAGCAATTTAAAAATCTGTCAGAAGTGTAGCTATTTTGTATATAAGTGATGATACGTGTATGTGCTCTGCAATCCAAATTATTGACTAAATATTTCAGTTCCCAGTTGGATTTTTGGCATCAAGTCAGACACAAAAAAATCTGTTAAAAAGTTAAAAATCAATATGATAGAAATGACATAATTTACTAATGTTAAGTAAACAAAATTGGCCAAAAAATATTACAACCTTGTAACAGAAAGATCATAACCCACAATAAGATGCTCTTTAGCCTGCAAACATATCTTTATTCATAATCTTACTTATTTCTAATTAACTCCTTTGAGGTTTGCCTTATTTTGACTTTACTATTGCAGCAACTCAGGTTGTGAGAAGCGATTGGTAATTTGGGGTAACAGGCTGGCAGAGTCAGAATTGGAGTTGAGAATCTCTGACTCCAGTATCAGTGCCCCTCACATCACTCACAGCTGCCATCAGTATGAGGGTCTCAGCCACGTCTCTAAGCATGGAGGCACAAGCAAAGCTCTGGCCTTTGTAGTAGGCACTATGTTTAAAGTACTTTCTCTTTCAGATTGCTATATGCCTTAAACTATGTTGTCCTTAATATTAAAAACCAAACATGGAGGCCCTTTCTTCATCTTCTCTAAGGGAATACTGCATCTGCTGTTACTTAAAGTGGCAAGTGATAAGGCTTACTCGACACACTAAAAAACGGCATGTTGGGGATTTTACTATGGCAAACAAAATAAATATTGGTAGAAATTTAGCATTTGGTACAGAACAGCTTGAGTTCCTTCCATCTGCCACACTGATTTCCTCACACTTAACCAAAATCATAAAGCAAACTCAGCTCAGAGAAGATGAAATATGGAAACAAGTGTGAAGAGACCAGGTTAAAGGAGCCCAGTGACTCAGGGATTAGTTACTGGCGTCTCACTTCTGGGATCCTGGACATCATGAAAGGTTCCCTGTTGCAATTTATAAGCCAACCAAAGATTTAAAGCCTCCTGTCAATGTCCAGAGCATTACCTTAAGGAGGCTGAGCCATGACCGGGCCTGAAAATGAAATACACCACTGCTATTTATGTCCCTCTGGGTTACATGCTAAGAGACTAAGAGCAGATTTGCATTCAAAGCCTTGAACAAACTTGTTTCTTTAAGATAATACACATATTTTTTCATATCATAAATTCTAGTCTTTTTTGTAAAACAGTTCTTAAAAAAAATTCTATCTTCAAAGGAAATCCCAAAGGACATGGGGAATTTGGAATTTGTGACTTTAAGTAGTGTCAGAACCGAGATAGATGTATTCTTTGACAAAATTATGGAATGATTTATATTTAATTTATATTTAATTATTTTAAGACTGCTTCTATGTGAACAAATATATATTATTTTCTGTTCATGGTCTTGATTTTTTTTATTCAAAGAAACAACCTGGCTTAAAGTACTATGGGTTTTCAATTACTTGCTTATGCATCCATAAATGTGGCTAGTATACCAAATGGATCACTGTTTGGGAATGTATAAACTTATAGGAAAATAGCTTGGGGCAGTGTTAATTGTAGACGATTTGTACAGGAA
Organism: Macaca nemestrina; assembly: GCF_043159975.1. Taxonomy (NCBI): domain Eukaryota; kingdom Metazoa; phylum Chordata; class Mammalia; order Primates; family Cercopithecidae; genus Macaca; species Macaca nemestrina. The sequence continues at coordinate 69,171,600 of NC_092127.1, read as the reverse complement.
GAAATGTTAGGTAGTAAAGCACTTTAAAAAGGATAATTTGGCTAAAAGACCATGTCATGGGCTTCTGGGAAACTCTTTATAACCCCTCTGCTGATTCACTCTGTCTAGTATTTGTAATGCCTGTAGCAGGTAATAATGTTCCGGATGTCTACTGTCTTCAAGTTCTGTGCAGTTCTCAAGACTGTACAACTATCTGTAAGTCGAAAATCGTTTGATAAGATGAGTGGACGGTCCTGATTAGAAGAGTGATCCTTTATATTGAAGAAGTATACATCATCAAGATTTCTTAGTGGAAATAGAATATGAGAAGTCATTGATTTCAGGAAGACATACAAGTAAATAAAACCTTGAGAATAAACAGGCCAAATAAGAAGGTGGAAGCTGTGGAATGTTAATATTTTTGCAGTCACAAATATGAAATGAACTGAAAACATAGTAAGAATTGAGCAAAATAGAGTTAACATCTCATTAACAGTGAAAATATACATGCACCATTTTTGGTTATACTGCAAATAAGATGCTCACTGTTACGCTAATGAGATTATCACAAAAATAATACATGTAAATCAAAGGAAGCATAATTGGAGTAATTAGAAAGAGTAATTGATTAGCTCCATTTGGTGGAAAGGCTAGAAAGAAGGTGAGAAGGATTTATGTCACAGAAGAAAGATTAGGTAACATTCTCATGTGTGTGTGTGCTAGAGAGAATGTCTAGTTACAGCACTTACCTGCTGTTCTTCCAATGACCTTGGTCAAAGTCAATGCAAGCACTAAGCTATGTAGTTTAATGTCCTCATCGTCTCACCTCTTTCAAAAATTCACCTCACTAAAAATACTGGGGAATAGATAGAAACATATTCTGGTTCAGGCATTAGCATAACCAAGGCAGCCTGTTATTAAAGTTTGCTCTCTTTCTCTCTAACTATGAACCTTACTCCAATAGTTTACTCAGAGGAGAGAGTGATAAGAGAAGAGGAGGTCAACACAAAGGACTCAGTTTGTTTAGACAAATGTATGTAAGTCTAATAGTTTCCTCTACAGTAAATATTACTGTAACTTGGAAAAGTTCTATATGGAAAGAGTGGTGTGGTACAGCAGGCTGGTCTAGGTGCAGGAACCATTTCCATCAGTTTCACCTATTTTGAACATATAGCTCATATGTTTTTACTCCCTTACTCTGTAACTTATATTTATTTTAGAACTTATACTGAATGAGAAGATTATAGAATGAGAAGATATTTGTAATGCATATAATTGGTGGGTATATTTCTGACTTTATTCCTATTGGTTACATGTCTGGGTCTGTGTTGTTTGTGTCTTATCAAGGCAATAAGGAAGAGCCCAATTATAAGTATTAAACTTGTGCATCACTACAACCAGACTTTTAATAAATCACTGTGGGGGTAATATTCTCATGTCACAGGTATACAATAATGACATCTTTATGCAATATTGGAAAAGATCAGATTGGTTCATCCTTTTTTGTCCTTACCAGAAGGACTCATCTTCCTTTAATCTTTTCTTAGACCTAATTTCTAAGAATTTTTTGACATTTTTTCCTTTTTAATTGAGGTAAATTACATATAATGAAATTTCCCATTTTCACCATTTTCAGTAGAGTTAAGGATAGTCACATTGTTGGGCAACCAATCTCCAGAACTTTTTAATTTTGCAAAATTGAAACTCTATATCCATTAAACAACTTCCCCTTTCTCCTTCCCCATCTCCCCTGCCAACCACCATTCTACTTTCTGTTTCTGTGAGTTTTACTACTATATATTCCTCATGTAAATGGAGTCATACAGCATTTGTCTGTGCGTGACTGGGTTATTTCACTTAGCATAATGTCCTCAAAGTTCATCTATTGATGAACCTTTATGATTTAGACCACGGGACTTGTTCAAACTTCCCTTGTGGTAGACATTGTCTTTTGCTTGTTAGTTATTAAAATGATCTTAATTTAAATTACTCTATAATAAGCAATTTGAATTGTTAGAATTTCCTTCTTTTTTAAGGCTAATATTCCATTGTATGTATATGCCATGTGTAGCTTATCCATCCATCTGTTGACAGGCACTTGGGATGCTTTCATCTTTTGTCTACTATGAATAGTATTGCTATGAACATGGGTGTACAGATATCTCTTTAAAACTCTATGTATCTTTAAAATAATTTAGCCCTCAAATTATATAACAAGTTAAAAAAACTATTTTTACTCTGACTCAACTTGTCCATTCACAGTTTAAGAACACAGGTTTTAAGGATTAAGTTTTTGAATTTGAAAAATTTGTGAGAGGAAAAAAGAGGCATTATTAGAGTAGGTGATGCAATATGAAATATGTCTATGGATTGAATGACAGTATCTTATCAATGTTACTTTCCCAATTGGGATGATTGAATGGCAGTAGTATTTGAAGGGTATCCTTGTTTGGAGAACGTAATCAAGCTTTCCTAGATTTGAATTCTGGCTGTACTCTTTCATGCCATTATTTTATTGGGTGAGTTGAATAATCTTTCTTCAACCTTAACTTCCTTATCTGGAAAATTCAGACAGCAATGATTAAATGAGGTAATGCACATAATAGTCTTAGCATGTTGTACAACACAGAAACACTTTTTGTATATTTGGTTGTCATCATTATTATCATTTTCTCTCCCCATTGATTCTCAGGACATGTTTCTCTCTCTCGTTTTAGACTCTTCTCAAGCCAAGTGGCACTTTTATTTGTCTCTTTATGTGCAGTGAGTCACACAAGCTCTGGCACCTGTTAGGTACTTATCCATCTTATCAGAGTGAATTGATTCATCACTGATTGATATTTTCTGCTGGGAAAAGCCTATGAACCAGGATACTTATGAAGAATACGAATGCAAAACTATGCTGGACATTGTTTGGATTTTTATCTTAAATCTCTGTCCATTTAGAATCATAAGGGAAATCATGGAAGAACAAAATTTTCTGTATGCCGTCTACTGCCTGCCTTTCAGCTCCCTGCCAAAAAATGTCATAAGGGCAGCATTTCCTAAGAAAGTTTGGCACTTAGGCCTCTGGTGTGGCTGGAAACCATCAGTGGAAAATAGTCTTTGAAAAAAATCTCCTATGCACTTGTGTAAAGACATAAGTTTTATTTTAGAGGAAAGGATAGAAAGAAAAAAAATAACGTGACACATCTGAGAATTTCTGGATCACCTGAATTCTGTTCCAACGACAAATTACTTCCGTGTAAAAGGAGAAGCCGGAAACTAAATCTGTTTGGTTGGATTCACTTAAAATTTAAAATGAAAAATAAACTAAGGGAATAGTAACTTCCTCCATCCTGTTTTTGCACTTTGCTCCCCGGCTAGGCTAGTATGCATAAAATTGCACAGAAACTTCTTCTGATTTAGACCACAGGGCTTGTTCAAACTCCCCTTATAGTAGACTTTGTGTGTTGTTTGTTAGTTATTAAAATGATCTCAACTTAAATAAATCTATAATAAATGATTTGATGTTATCTGAAATTTTTGAATACATAAGAACTAAGCATCATTAAAACATTTAAATCCTAACATCAAAACTACTCTACATAAAAAATAAATAACATTATGTAGCAGCAATGGACTGCTTGGTGCTTTGATGGCTTTGTATCTGTGTGAAAGCTATTTTGAATAAAACAAACATAAAGGGTTTTCACCTAAGTTCTCAACTTGAAATAAACCACTTCACCTCCCACTGGCCAAAGCAGATTACAAATGCTGACACACTGAGCATTTGATAGCATCTCTTTCTGCTATCAGGCAGATGTGTTAGCTCTAACTGTTTTTAAATGAGGAAAAGAAATCTCAAAACAGTCAATATTTAGATTAAGGTGGAAAAAAGTTTCTTGGGAAGAGTTTACAATTTTTAGGGCTCTCTCTAGATTAACTTAATTCTGCACATATTTAGTATTCTTATATGTTCTCTATTTTGTAAGAGTTTCTTGGGAGGTGGATATATGGCTATATTTTCATTTTTGCATTCTGATATTCTTCAAGAGGAGAAATTACTGTTGGTTGATTAATATATGCAGAGTGTGTATAGAATATCACTTGATGTCTGAGATGCTCTCTTGGTACTCTTTTAGGAGCCTATATGAATTATTTAGTAGAGAGGAATGAACACTTAGCTAGCAATTAAGAGGGCTGGGTACCAGTCCCAGTTTCGCCACTAATACACCTTGTGGAAATTACCCAGTTCCTATACCTCCGTAGGGAGTCTCAGTTTCCTTCTATAAAGAAAGGAAGTGAGTCTTGGTAGTTTCTCAGGACCCACTGCTGTGTAAAATTTTAATATTCAGTATTTAAAGACCAATGTGTAACATTTACCAGTCTTCATTTTCAGGAATACAGGATATTTTTGGTTGATTTCCTTCTTCCTTTATTATAGCATTTACTATATTCTTTCGTAGTAGCTTAGTGTGGATCTGCTCAGAGAAACTGGAAGCCACTTGAGAGCAAGGGTTGTATTCACTTTCCCAATCCATCTTTACACATTGGCACAAGTAAACATCATGGTGGAATAGACAGAGCTCAGGTGTTGAAGTCAGAGAGATCTGGGTTTTAATCACGACATTACTCCTCTGTCTGTAAGGTCATAGCAGACACTAAAAAGTTTAATGAGGAGGTGATTCATAAAGGTGTGTTCAGAATCAAGGGAGCCAGAAGACTCTGAGGCACCAGAAACGAAAAACAGCCAGGAAATCATTTTTATCCTTAGAGCAGAAAAGGAGATGAGAGGAAGTGAGTGGTATTACCAGAACCCTGAGAGAACCTGGGCTGCCGGGAAAGGAACCCCAAACCAGACCTGTAATTGTTGAGAAGCACAACAATGACCAGAAGCACTATAAAGCAGGGAGAAAGCAGAGGGAATAAATATCCCACACAGTGTCTCTTCCCACCCTCTGATCTGCTGGTGCATTCCATTGGCTGAACTCAACCAGAAACCAGAGGGAAAAAGAATCTGGGTGATGGGATCTGTAGAATTCAGATCCTCCGGGGAGACAGCAAGGCAGAGAAATATGGAGGATACATCTGGGAGAAAAAATGTTGTGTAATAGTCTCCTAGCTTTACACCTTGAGAACATTTATAAATCCCTGAGCTTAAAGCCCTAGTTTACAATAAAACATCAATACAAATATCTCTCAGGGCAATATGCGATTTAAAAAAGAAAATGTCTATGAAAGTGACTGCTTTTGTGGAGATGCTCAATAAATAAATAGCGCTTCCATTTACTTGTTGAATAAATGGCCAAACAAATGACTAAAACAGAGAAGACTCACTTTTGTCTATGGGCATGGCACAATTGAGCTGTTAGTATACATATATTATACAGTGTGCTCAGTAATCATTTTGCTCATTGAATCATACAATGTTCTCTGAATGGAAGGGCCATGGATCTTCTATATGAATAGCTTGAAACTCATGAATATGGAGCTGAGCTATTATTGGCATGATGTGGGATAATACAGGCTGCTCCATTACACCGTGCAGTCGGCTGGACTATTTATACACTGTAACTCGCCTGAGGATGGCTTCCTGTGTAAGAGTTCTGCCTTTTTTTTTTTTAAAGCTTTCTTATTACTAGACACTTGAATATAGTAACTAACAAGAGAAGCAAAATAATGTCATAATCAGGTTGGGAATCACTGTCTAATTAATAGGAATAATTATACAAAGAAGGGAGAAGATACTTGAGTAACATCAAGAAAATTCATTGGCTCCACTGGTGGAAAAGGGGCATGAAAATGAGATTTACAGAATAATCAACCGGATCTAACATTTATGTGTGAACATTTCTCAGCTGTCTGACTAGTTAGTAATGCTTCATGAAATCTTTCATTTTGAAGCTTTCATTAATTGACACATAAAAATATAGCAACAATAAAAACATTTTAAGTGAATGACTATAAAAAACTACTCATAAAATTGATTCAAACCATCTTTTATATTGCATTTAGTCACTGCAGTAAGAAAGAGTTGTTCTATAAGCTTATTTTGATTTAATTTCTATGTCTTTAAATAATTATCACTGTATTTAAAATAATTCAATGATCTAAGCTACAGCTTCTCAACTTTAGTGATAGATATATAATGTGTGTGTGTATATATATATTTGTGTGTGTGTATATATTATTTTTTTTTTTTTTGAGACAGTGTCCCACTCTGTCGCTCAGGCTGAAGTGCAGTGGCATGATCTCAGTTCACTGCACCCACTGCCTCCCAAGTTCAATGATTCTCCTGCCTCAGCATGCCAAGTAGCTGAGATTACAGGCATGTGCCACCATGCCCTGCTAATTTTTTTATTTTTAATAGAGACGAGGTTTCACCACGTTGGCCAGGCTGGTCTCGAACTCCTGACTTCAGGTGATTCGCCCACCTCGGCCCCTCAAAGTACTGGGATTACAGGCATAAGCTATGGAACCTGGCTGATATTTTAGACAAGACAATTCTTTTCTGTGGGTGCTGTCCTGCACATAGGATAGTTAGAAGCATCTCTGACCTCTACCAGTGAGATGCTAATAGCATGCTTTATTCCAGCTGTGACAGCCAAAAATGCCTCCGGATGTTGCCAAATGTCACCTGGTAGAAAAATGTTTCCTCTTTAGGAGGCACTAGACTGCTCCATTGATAAGTTCTTTCAAGATCCATTCGTTCAAAATATGCCCATTCATTATAGGAAAGAAATAGTGCATTTTGCAAAGTTTCCTTGTTAATGTCTCCATGATCATTGCTTTAAGAACTAATAAGAAAGGATGCATGATATAAGAACTGGTGCCAGGGCATGTTAATACAACTTTGTGGTCAGGTTCCAGTAGGGAAGGTTACAGCCACTGCTTCTAAGTATAATTTTTAGTGTACTGAATTTTACCTAATTTTTTATTTCTTTCCAAAGCAGAGTGGAAAGATTTTTCTAAAATATTATGATTGATGGAATTTCTCTCTGTTATTTTATTTTGATTATTCCATCTAGAATAAAATGAGATAAAGAGATCATCTAGGGAGTTGACTGCTGCTCAGGCAGCTTTTTACAGGATGACACAAGAGTTATGAATTGACCATGATACATAATTACTTCTGGAGCATTTCAAACTCATATTTTGAGTGCCTTGATCACCCAGAGTTGAGTAGATTCAGAAGATTGCTTTATGTTAACCAAGTCCAGGTGAGTCTGATAGATAAACCAGAAAGCCAGTTTTAAAATTCACAGCATATATCTTTACAAACACATAAATGTATAAGGTAATTAATAGACCCTAATAAATGCCAAAGTCCTAGGCACAGAAACTTCCATTTTAGTAAGCTCCTTTGGGAAATAGACATGGGAAGGCAATTGCTTCCTCTGATGGCTCCTTGTTGAGGAAGGAATCACAACAAGAACCATGAAATGACCTATTGATGGGCATGAAATTACAAGTGTCATTTTGAGACTTCTGCTTTCAAATGGAACATGGATCTCTTCAGTTGTCTGCATTTAGCACATATTCCCCTTGAAAGTGCTGGGTTAAAATGGTATACTCTAGATCCATGACTATCTTTTTTTTTTTTTTTCTGAGCACCATGTACTGCAGTAAGCACATTGTATCTTTACATATATAACATCTTTGTTTCAGATACACATACCGTAATGAGATTTTCTCACCCTGCTCTTCCAGCTTTTGACCTGGATGGTACTCTGTCATTTAAGATACCTTCCACAGATTTCTGATATAAGTCCTTTTGTGGCTAGTTTGTTACTTAATGTCATAGAATTATGGGAGGAGTCTTCTCTTATTCCAAAGTTTCACTTACAGTATTACAGAGTAAACATAAAGAAGTAATGCAGAACTTGAGGGCAAAATATTAATTTTTTAGTAGGCAATTGTATCTAACCCTTCATTTTTGAGAAAAAATATGAAGTCTAAGAAAGTAATATATATATGTCAGTCAATAATACATATAACTTTAAGTTAACTAATTGAATAACTTTAAAACAAAAAGTAAGGTATTAAATGCAGACTTTGTGACTTGTAAACAGTTCTTTTATGGAAATATTTTAGGGAATGTTATTTCTACCTCTTTAAAATGAGTTTTATAAACACAGATGAAATGTCAGTTTTGCAGCACAATTTTATACCCTATGTATTTATTTACCTATTACAGTAAAATATCATTTATCTGTATTTATTGTTTGTATACTAAATGTATTTAATGCAGTTTTACCTTTTCTATATTTAAAATGTACAAAATTCTATTTTTTAAAAATATGGAAAAATTCATTAAAGTCAAAGGCATATTAAACTCTGTTGCTGATGACTTGCTTTTCCTTCCAATATCATTAATAACCTCATAATTCAGCATAGCCCTAGACCACCACCTGCAGCTCATTACAAACCCATTAAGGGAAACCTACTCCATGGCAGGGCTTTTCTTCCAAGAAGCATTGGTGCTGTTAGATACATTCTCTATCATTCTGTAAGTTTTTTGTCAAGTTTCAGAAGACTAATTTTGCAAAAAAATATCTCCACTAAATTTTTCTTAAGTGTACTGGCTATCTATGAACATGCAACTTTTCACCACATATACTTCAATTGGTGCCATAAATTTGTTTATGTAATTGCTGCTTTTGGCATCCATTTTTAAGCTTGACAGAAGATGTTTGAAACCCAGTTATACTCCATCACCTCTGGCTTAGTTAAAACTTTACCTCTCTGTGTGGTTGTTAGCGATATGCCATTTGTTCCTCATCCCACACCCCAAACCCAACACACTCCACAATTGCTAACTACAGTGAAACTCAATGGTCAACATAAGACTCAGTACATAAGTTTCCCCTTCATGTGTGTTTTCTTTATATATCATTTATGTATATTTATTTGTTTGTATACTAAATATATACAATCCACAAACCTTCAGGCAGTCTAAGGGATAACACCCGTGGACTTTAATAAAGGCATAGTCCCACAGGTCCTGTCTGTCTCTCTTCCCACCTGCTGGTTGAGCTCTCGGTCACTTCTAGACTTCCCCTCAGTCTCCCATAAACACCTGTAACCTCTCTGGTACCTGTGAATAACAAATTTCTTCTATTTTATACATTTTGGGTTCACATCCTCGTAATGTCTCATCTGACTCACACACCTGAACATAACATTTCCCTAGTCAGGGCTCTCCTAGAGAGTGTTATCTTGAAGAGTGATATCTAGAACAAATTTTTAAAAATCATAATAGAAATTACAACAATTTGTTATTGTTTATTAATGAGCATACATACATTTGAGAATTGTCAAATAAGGAAGTTAAAAGAGATTTATCAAACAAGGAAAAGAGACTTGGGCCTTGCTATAGCTTACATGTGTTTCCCCAAATTCATGTGTTGGAAACTTAAGACCCAATGCAACAGTGTAGGGAAGTAGGTTTTAGTGGGAGGTGTCTAGGACATGAAGGCAGAGAAGGGCTTTAAGGAGTGGACTCGCTTACCTTTCTGCCTTCTGCCATGTGGGAATGCGTGTGCAAGGTGCCTTCTTGGAAGAGGGGAACAGCCTCTCTAGACACCAAAACTGCAAGCTCCTCACCTTACACTTTAGACTTCCCAGCTTGCAGAACTGTGAGCCAGTAAATTCCTGTTCATTAGAAATTAGAATCTCAGGTGTTCCGTCATAACAGCACAAAATGGACTAAGATAGACCTTTTAACTCTTTTTTAATCTGTCTGTGACTTGGTGCTCTTTGCTACTTTATATATTATGATATTAAATTCCCCAACAAACACGTGGTAGATTTGAAACAGAAACATGAGAGGAAAATGTCTCGCTCCTTAGCAAATGTGCTAGTCAAGTAGAAACAGGTGGGGTGACCTACTTTGCATTTTGCATGGATGAAAAGATTTCAAATTTATTTTTCTTGTCTTAGGGATTTGTATTCCCAAAATTGAAAACAGTTTAAAATAGGAAAGGTGTGAGCTTATTAGCACAGTAATACCCTCTAAATTCTCACTCCCTGGTGAAGGTAGAAAAGTGCTAATTAATCAATTGCTCAATTAAGATAGGCTCTTAAGAGCACATTTGTCCTGGGAAAATATAAGCAGCTGATAATCTGCTTTGAGAAAAATGCATCTTACAGGAATTACGTTCAAAGTAGAGTATTTGGGGTACAACCCTCCCGATAAAAATGTATTTATTACTTAGAGATTAACTCTCACTTGAAGCCCTTACTTTTGAGGATGAATGTTCTCCAATGAGACAATATTATACATAGAAAAAATGAACATAAAGTTTATGCTTCTTTATTTACTCATTTTAGTAGTTATTTGTTGGATATCTACACACCTCCATAGGATTTTGTGAGCCTTTGATAATCTACACAAAGTGCTTGGAGATTGTGATGTAAAGGAAAGATAATATTCAGATGAGTGAATGTCATCCAAGCAGTATCTATCTTCAATACTACAAGTGCAGTATTAGATACAGCCATGTATTTTCCATGACCTTATTAACAAGCAGGGTGCTGTGCTAGAGATGAAAGAGATGGAGATCTTGATCACAGAGGACAAGCTGGGGCATGTGTAGGAAGGGAGGCTGCATAGGTAGCAAAAGCCAGATCATCAGAAGACTTTGTGGGCTATGTGAAGAAATTTAAACTCTATTATGGGAAACCATAAATTGTTTTAAATTATGAATTACTATGATCAGTCCTGGTTTTTAGAATAAGTCTGAGGCCAACGTGGAGGAATAAGAAGAGTAAGACTTAAGACTGAGACAACAGACATATGCAAATCACAGTGAAATCTCAGGAGAAAATCTGGAGACTTAAGTTAGAATACTAGAATTCCCATTAACTAGCCATGTGATCTGATGAATAAACAAACTTCCCTGAATTGTCATTTTCTAATCTAGAAAAGGTTATGATAAGAAGGATCTGTTCCACAGACATGAAGTTCAAGCTCACTGGGCGCCCTTCAGTGTTCTATTTCACAGCTGAATAGGCAGGTTCCTGACACAGCTGGACTCAAGAGGCCCCAGGAATCTGCACATACCCCATGTGCATCCTTCTGCTTTCATACTCGTCCTCTGGTTGGTTTTCATGCTTTCTCTGACATTTTGCCTTCTACCTGAATCCTGTTCCCCTTTCTAGCCAGTTGCGAAGAAGCTGGTTAGACTGCATATTGGCTCTTAATGTCAGAATCTCTCTTTTTAATCATCCTCTGTTCCATGAGCAGTAACCGCCTCACCAGCCTGCTCTGCCCTGAGGACCAGTCCACTTCTCCAGAGTCCCTATCTTTACCTGTTCTTCTGAACTCCAGGAATAATGAAAACTAAAATAATTTTTTAATGTTATATTTTATTAAGGTTATATATGTCAAGAAAAAAAGTAAACAAAAGATAAATTTTCCTCTGATTTCACTAAAGTGATGCTAATAAATGTCACACAGCTAATATCAGTCAGTTGTCCAAGTGAATTACACAAAATAACATGGCCAAATAACTATTTTTTCCACTTACGGTTTTTGTAGTATTCTTTAGAGCTAGAACGAATTAATTATCTTGCCCTAAAAGTCATACTTGCCATCAGCTTTTCTCTCTTTGATGTTAAGTAAATTGGTGACCAACCAGGCCAGCTATAATGCAATTCATAATCAATAAAATAATTAAGTACTTGTCATGTGTCTGTTATTGCAAGTAAATATTCTATCCCCCCTCCTGGTGTTTTCTTCCAAAGACAAGGAGCTCAATTAGCATAACACTCCTGGGTTTTCTCTCCCTTTTTGCTTGTTGTACTCTCGGTGCTGAAGCACATTAGTGGTATACCTACATCGAAGTTGGCAAGAATTTCAAGTACATGGCTTTTAAGACTAATGATCCAGTGTTGTGTGTATATGAAATATGAAATAAATGTGTCAAATAGAGATCAAAACCAAGTAGAAAAGCAAAGAGAAGTAAATAGGTACTAGCTCAGCAGGAATATGATGCCCTGGCAAATATCAATTCACACCCTGGAATTACCGTGAATGTCTCCAGTGATGCCACATGTGCTCCTGATATGAGGCAAGAAGTTCCTCTGACTGGGCCAGGTGACAGGAAAGATCACAGACCACTATGGCAAGTTCAGCTATGTCTTTTGAAATCCTAATATGTGTTCAGCATTATGCTGTTGATGAGGACACAAGGAAGATTGTTCATTCATGTTTTTAAATACTACTGAGAAGAAAAAAAAGGTTGAAATCCTGGTAAGTTTTTTTCTTTTTAAAAAAATTTTTCACTTCCTCTTTTATGTAGGATATTGTAAATAGTATAACACAATCACATCTACACATCTAAAGCGAAAAAGATGTTTAGCATAGTGCTGACTATGGCAAAGAGTAGAGAGGGACATAGGTACCTAGCAAGGAGCAATCCCTTGTATCTGTAAACGAAAAAGACATATATTTTATAAGTTAACACACATTTCTTCCTAATAATTTTGCAATATTTTCACTAGCTTTTCATCACATATTTAAAATACTCATCTTTACTTTCCAATCTAAAATGAACTCTAATCTTTGATTTCCAAGATAATTCAACAAAAACAACACATACACTGACACAAAAACAACACATACACTGAAGATAAACTATCTGGTGAGATATACACTTTCGTATTTATATAAAGAATCTAGGAAATAAAATGACATAAAGATGACATGAAATAATTTGATGAATATCAAAGGTAATATTGAAAAAGTAAATAGTAAGCAACAATTGTGGTAAGTTGGTCAAGTGGAAGCAAATGTAAAACTAAATAATTACTAAATGTGATTACAGACTACTAGGGCAGAGAGTAAAAGGTGGATTGGCTACGGATAATTGATGCTATGTGACTAATGACAAAGATCTCTGTTTCTTTAGCTTCTGAGAACAATGTTGGTCCCATAACCTGTATGGAACAGAGCTTGCATATGGACACTAAGTAATGCCAGCTGTGAGGATTAGAGGGCTATAGGGACGCAAACCAAGGAAGATATTACAAATTCCTTGAAAATTTTGTTGGCACAGCTTCCTGCAGTCAGACTGCTCATATAGCATAACTGCCTTAAAAATGTTTAAAGTTCCATCATAAAAGCCGACACCTTTTGTTGATAAGATAGGTTTAATGCAGTGAGTCTCACACTTGGCTAAACATTAGAATCACCTGGGGAGCTTTAACAAAATACCAAGGTTCAGATCCCAAGAGATTATGATTTCATTGGTCAGAGATGGGGCCCAGGCATTGGTATTTTTAAGCTGCCCTAGAGATTTGAATGTACAGTCAAAATTGACAAGTCTCGGATTCCTGGTTAATAGCTCAGAATATAGAGTCATACTGATTGGGTTAAATATGTCCCTGCTCAGCCTCTTCCTAGCTGCATAACCTTGGAAAAGTTATTTTACATAGTATTACTCTGTATTTATCTCTTTCTCTCTGCAGTGTGGATAAAACAGCACCTATCTAAAGACTGATCTAAATTTTGTGGAGTCAGAATCTATTGCAATTTTGAAAGCTCTCTTTGAGGAACAGAATATGTAACATTAATGTAAACAGGTACAGAGTAAATTTTTCTTTAGAATGATAAAATATCACATTTACCCATTTTTAAAAGCTGACACGTTCAGAAAACTAACATACATCAATTTAAATTAATTACCTAACTGTGTTTTCTAATATTTTTTCTTATTTTTTTGCCTGCATACTCTTTACCTCTTCACATGACAATTATTTTTCATGTCTTTTTCTGTAAAGAGTTTAAAAGACTTCATTTTTATAATAGCACAATTCATCAAAAACTATGTTTTATTACTATATTTGTTTATTACTAAATTTGTTTATTACTAAACAAATACTATGTTTATTACTAATTTGTTTATTACTAAACAAATACAAATAAACTAATTTGTTTATTACAAATAAACTAATTTTTTTATTACTAAAACAAATACTATGTTTATTACAAATACTATGTTTATTACTAAACAATACTATGTTTATTACTAAATTTGTTTTATTACTGATAATATTATATATACAGTTTCCTACACCATCACAACTCTTTATTGTCAGTCACAGGTAAATATTGAGGATTGCTGTCATAATTGGGACTACATCTTTCAAAGTTCTGTCATATGGGAGATGTTAAGAGTTGGGAGCATTTCAAGTTTTCAAGTATTGTAACTAATTGTTAAAACTCTTTTAATAGATGAGTCTTTTTAACTTGTTTTCAGAGTTTTAGGTTGTCGTTGTTGATATCAGTACTTCTTGGCAAATCTGAAGTGATTAGCAAAGACCAGTACCACCATGAGTAGTTAAACCCATTTAAGACTGAAAGAAGAGCATGAGCAAAGATCTTGTCTAGCAAAGGCTGGCAGTCGAATTTACAGAGTATAGTGCACAGCCAGGGCAACAATGAGCAGCAAGCTCAGTAAAGCTCAATAAAGTTTTGGAGCCAGAGATGGAGGTGAAAAGTAGTGTCAAATGCTGTCACAGGGCTAAGGATAGAATATCTGCCTTAAAAAAAATCAAATGCCTATGCTATATATAATGGCTGTGCTATATATAAATACCTATATATATAAATGTCTATTCTATATATAAATATATACATATAGCATATTCCTAGATTTGAATTCATACATATGTATGTGTATATACACATAAATATATGTATATATTTATATATAGAATAGGCATTTGATATAGATATATGTATATATACATATATAAATAAATATATATACCTATGTACATATGCACATATATTTATATATAGCATAGGCATTTGATATAGATATATATGTGTATATATAAGTTTCTGTGATATCAGTTGTATATCTTTTCTTAATCTCTTATTTATTTGAGTCTTTTCTCTTTTTCCTTAGTCTAGCTAAAGGTTTGTTGATTTTGTTCAGTTTTTAAAACCCAATTATTCATTTCGTTGATCTTCTGAATTGTTTTTTTCAGTCTCCATCTCATTTATTTTTGCCCTGAGCTTTATTATTGCCTTTCTTCTACCCATTTTGGATTTAATTTTTTTTAATTTTCTTGAGGTGCATGGTTAGGTTGTTTGTTAGAAATCTTTCTTTTTTGATACAAGCATTTATTGCTATGAACTTCCCTCTTAGAGCTGTGCTCCATAGTTTTCGATATGATGTGTCTCCATTCTCATTCATCTTAAAGAATTTTTAAATTTCTCTTTAAATTTATTCATTGGCCGATTGATAGACTTGGGAGCATGTTTTTTAATTTCCATGTATTTCTAAGGTTTCCAAAGATTTTCCTGTTGATTTCTAGTTTTATACTATTGTAGTCTAAAAAAATACTTAATGTAATTCTCTCTCTACCTTCTTAAATTTGTTAAGACTTATTTTGTGGCCTGACATTCTCTCTGTCCTGGAGAATGTCCAATGTGCCGTTGAGATGAATGTGTATTCTGCAGCTGTTGGATGAAATGTTCTGTAGATGTCTGTTAGGTTGCATTTGGTATAAAGTGCAGTTTAAGTCCAGTGTTTCTTTTCTTTTTTTTTTTTTTCTTGGAAACAGAGTCTTGCTCTGTCACCCAGGTTGGAGTGTGGTGGCATGATCTCGGCTCACTGCAACCTCCGCCTCCTGGGTTCAAGCGATTCTCCTGCCTCAGCCTCCTGAGTAGCTGGGATTACAGGCCTGCACCACCACACCCAGCTAATTTTTGTGTTTTTAGTAGAGATGAGGTTTCACCATGTTGGTCAGGCTGGTCTCAAACTCCTAACCTTGTGATCCGGCCTCCTCGGACCTCCCAAAGTGCTGGGATTACAGGTGTGAGCCACTGCTCCTGGCCTCCAATGTTTCTTTGAATTTCTGTCTAGATGATCTGTACATTGTTGAAAGTGGGGTGCTGAAGTTCCCTTCTATCATTGTATTGTAGTCTACCTCTCTCTCTTTAGCTGTATTAATATTTGCCTCATATAATGGGTGCTCCAGTTTGGGTGCATATACACTTACAATTATTATATTCTCTTGTTGAGTTGATTCCTTTATGATTATATAACAATCTTCTTTGTCTCGTTTTACAATTGTTTATTTAAAGTCTATTTTATCAGGCATATGTTGCTACCCGTGTTTGCTTTTGGTTTCTGTTTGCATGGCGTAACTTTTTCATTCCTTCACTTTCAATTTATGTTTGTCTTTAACAGTAAGCAGTAAGGTGAGTCATATAGTTAGCACTCATTTTTTTTTTTTAATTTGTTTGCTTTTTTAGCCATTCTGTCTTTTAATGAGATAATTTAATCAATTTACCTACAAGGTTATTATTGATAAGTTACGACTCACTCCTACCTTTTGGTTAATTGTTTTTTGGTGGTTTTGTAGATTTTTTTTTTTTTTTCATTTTCTCCTCTCTTGTTTTATCCTCTATGGTTTGGTGGTTTTCTGTGTTGCTAAGTTTTGTTTGTTTTGTTTTTTTCTCTTTCTCATTTGTGTATCTGCTGTAATATTTTTCCTTGTGGTTACTATGTGGCTAACATGAAGATTGTTACGTTATGTTATGAACTATATACATAGTAGGGACATAGGATGATATATCTATGTAGTAGGGATGGGGAAAGAGAGATCTTGATCAAAAGGTACAGTTTCAGTAATAGTGGAGGAATAAGTTCTAGTCATCTATTATCAGGCATGATGACCACAGTTAATAATAATGTATTATGTATTTCAAAATTGCTAAAAGGATACATTTTTAACATTATCACCACACACACAAAAATGATAAATTGGTAAGGTGATGGATTGAATCCAATTGATTGAATCTCTCTACAATGTATACAAAGATCAAAACTTCACATTACATCACACAAATATAAAATTGCTATTTGTAAATTAAAAGTAAATAAATGAATAAATAAATAAATAAAGATTTCAACCCTGGGGATCGAGCACCAAAGATATGAAAGGTCGTATAGCATAAGGGTAAGGTTAACGTCTTGAAACACACAGACTTAAATCTTAACTCTACCACTTACTAGCATGTAAAACCTTGACAGAAATAACCCCACAAAGAGGTAACTGCAAACCACATAAGCCCATCCAACGGGACCCAAATATGCCAACTCAACTTTTCCCTAGCCAGATCCCAAAAATGTATATTGGAGTGGAAACAAGCAACTTTAGTAAATTAGTGTTATTTCATATTCCATATAATGTGTGCTTCTATCAAATTATCTGCCTATGGAGAGAGATAGTTGAGTAAAGTAGTGTATAACATTTTTATTATATAAATATACCCCCAAAAGTTTCTATTTTATTTTAAACATTTTTCACTATTTATTTTCCTAAAGTTTTATTTGCTTAAATTATCAAAGAATTTTTAAAATTCTTTTCATTGAAGGAAAGGAATCAACTTGCTTCAGGTTCGCATTATATTGAGTTTATAGAACGTATCTATACCCATCACAGGGATTCCACACAGAGAAGAACAATCCTGTGATTCTACAATTTGCACACACATTTACAGTGAGCTTATACTCTGCAGTGTATGTTTTTTGGGCATTCAGTCTATCTATACACAGTTAAACAGGACACAATGGAAAACATCTTACCGTTTAAGTAAGAGTAAGGCAGCACATAGTGGCCAATAAGACTTCTGCCATCATGACTCAAAGGGGAAAATGCATCTTCCTCTGTATGCTTTCTAAAATGGAACATTAGCTGAGGAATGCCAGCTCGGTAGATAGGTATGAAACACAGTGTGAAACCTTTGCTTCATTCTTCTCCTTATGTTCCCATTTTTATATATCGGCTGTTGTTGAGTCAGTGTTTCTCCACTTAACAAAGCAAATGAATAAAATGAGATGTCTCCACTCCTTTCCATAGAAACACATTGAAAACAAATAAATATTAAATGTTTTCTTTCACAAATTTACGCACATATATTACCATAATATATTTATACTCTTTCAAACTCCCTTGATCCAAGGGAGAAAAAAATAGATTTTTCCTCTTTATTTCTGTAACGTATTCAGTGCCAAGTTTAGCAGCTCATCCAAACCGTAAAGCCACACTTGAAGCCAAAAATGTCATAAGCAATGGGATCAAATTAAGAACACAATGGGAAGCAGTATTTTCAGATGAAATCAGGAAGGTTAAGAGTCCACTGAATTGTTTAAATTTGAAATATCCACTGTCTAATTCTCATTTGAGACTTCCTGTATTGGTGATGGGTAGATTATGTTCATTATCAGTATGTTTCAAATATAATTAACATAACTATCTCCTTCTATACATTTTAAAACAGAAAAATTCTGAATTAGAGTCTTTCCACAAACTTCCAAAGTGCAGAAGTATTGTCATTTTACTTGGCTAATGAGAAAGCAGGTAGAGAGACAAGTAAAGGATTATCAAATTGCAATTTGTTAAAAAAAAAAAACGATGGGGGACTTTCTCATCTATTTTTTTCCATGTGTGTCCAGATAGCATTCTGTGAACAAAATTCCCTAAAAAGAGGAAGAACTTTTCATGATAGGTTTTAGAGGCAATGTGGAAAGGATCAGAAAAATTGTAAAGGGGCAGCTTTCGATGATGTCACTGAAGCTGTTTTATGAATCTTCGCGAGACATTCCAAAAATTAAGATACAGCTATATAAATGCACTAAGAACACATCAGTCGTTCTTTAACTTCATTCTCTTTTTAAGAACTGAGATTGCAGAGAAAATTTTATGCATATAATTGTCTTTTTTAACACAATTGTGAACACATTGAATCATACTTTACACCGAAAAAGCATTATTTCCCCCATCTCTGAGGCTTTTATTGTCTTTTAAAGCGTATTAACTTTAAATAAGTTTCTTTCCCAGCACCCCAACCGACATACAGAGCATGTTGATGCAAATAGGGATGACAGTAGCAATCAGATGGAGTTGAAAACAAAACCTCAACTTATTCTGTGTTTTCTTCACTATATGCACTTTGTTTTTAAACAAAACTATTTAAAATTTAAAAAGAGAACCCAGCAAACCCAACAAACAGCATTAGCTTGTGAACTCAGAAATTCCTTTATACTTAGTGAGAACTCCAAACAAGCCGAGAAAGTAGCTTATACTGGAAAGAATGATTTCGCTGGGGCATAGAGGGAAACAGTATAAATTCCTGCAAATAACCTGTGAGACCCTGGCTTGAACATCAATCTCAAAATGATTTAGAATCTAGAGAAAGTACCAAAACTATGACTGAGGATGTGACCCCTGCTAAAAATGTCTTCGTAAATTCGATTGCATTTCCAGCCTATTCTAGATCCAACACTCCCTACAATATGTCACGTCAACCTCCTCTTGCCTTTCCTCTGAGCTTTTCCTCCCACTTCTAACAACCTTTCCACTCTCTTGCCCCATCAAAATTCTACCAGTCTTTCATAAAGGCTTTTAAAAATGTTCCCAGTTGTTTATAATCATTGTCTCCTTTGAAACCTCATGGTATTTTGCCTCTGCTTACATAGATGTAATGCTTGTGGTAGAGCTAGTGACTATACATCTATAGATCTGAGGACTCCACTACCAGATAGGATCCCTGAGGACAAGGTTGAAGCATCATTATATTTGTGCTTTTAAAACCTTGCCCTGTGTGTAGTACGTGCTCAGTAAAGGAACATTTAAGTGAATAAATTTCTTGAAACTACAGTAATTCAACAATGCTGGCAAGCATCTATCTGTTCTATCATTCTGCAGAAGAAATAGGTTTCTCAAAATACTGGCTAGTATGAGTCTACTTACAGCTTATAATAACTCCAGTTTAAAGAAACAGCTGTGCATAAAAGTAGCAATCAGAAAAGGTAAATAAAGGAAGGAATAAGAGGCAGAGGAATGAAGAAATTGACAAAAGGGAGAGAGAGAACATGCACAAACTGTTGAATATGTAGGTTAGTCATGTTGAGAAAATAAGTTATAAAGGAAAAAGTAACCACTTCATTTCCAATACTACCCTTTTCTGTCCTGGCTAAACTTTCCCTGTAATTCAGCAAAGTTTTTCCCGAGTATCTGTGCCTCAGGAATCATAACTGTTAAGAGCTTCAGAGATCTGGCTCCCAGTAGATTCAGTATCATGGAATCAGTAGTTCAATTAATGATCAACTAATGTTATTGAGGCTTATCAAGTATGGCAGCTGGCATTCTGAAATTTTACTAATTCAAAACTTTTTAAAAATTTGCCTTAATTCTGCATGTATAATTACAGTGCTAAGATAGAAATGTAATTATGTTATCTCTATCACTAGTGAACTTACAATTTGGGAAAATTAAATCATTAAATATCAAACAGAAATGGTCAAGAAATAGTCAAATGCAAAAGAATTAAATAAACAAAATATATAGTAAATGTGTCTAATTTTGTATGGTAAAAAATGAGATATAATGTAACCCAATTCTCTCTCTCCTGCAGATATGCAGAATGTTACATCGAAGGTCACATAGCCAATGACAGATTCAGAACTAGGCCCAGCTATCCTGAGAGAGTGAGATTATCATGGGCCAGGATGATCAGGGAGGACTTCACAGCAGAAATAACGGTTCATTACAACCTGGAAAGTTGGGTATGAACCAAGCAGTTTATAAAAGAAGCAATGCAAAACGGGAAGTACAATAACTAGATATACTCAGGGAACAATATCAATAACACGAGGGCCTGAAAAACAGTTTTTGTTTAATACTAGAAAGCGATTAGTTTGGAACGTTTTTAATTTTTCCCATAGAATCAAGAGTTTTTCCAAGAATATATTTGTGTAAATTCTGATCACAAAATTGACAAGATTAAAGTCATGCGTTTTTAAAAAATAAATTGGACTCAACTTTTGGTGGTAGTTAAGAGAAGAAAAGCAAAATAGTTACCAATGATTATAACAATATAGGCAGAGAAGATAAGGATGAGAATATGTACAAATGAATGTTGGAGGGGAATAAGAGCTACAGGAATAATTACTCAGGAAAAATTCGTTGAAATTTAAAAGTATTTGTAAAGGAGAGAGATGTTTCAGTCCAAAATAAACGTAAGTAAATCAGGACACACCTTTCTTTCTTCCTTTCTTTCTTTTTCAGTAAATGGAGGAGGAGATAGGTGTGGCGTAAGCATGGATTCTGCTAAGTTTGCAGTGATACACTGGTTCCCAGATGGAAATGCCCTGTAGGCAATTAGAAATGTGTTACTGGAGTTCATGAGAGCGGTCAAGATTAAAGAAATAGATTGGGGAATTATACAAATAGAGGTGATAATTGAAGCCATGAGACTTGATAAGGTTTGTGTAAAAGAGAAAGAAGGGAATTATAGATCCTGTCATTATAGTTTCTTATTAAAAATTCAAGAATTAACTTTAGTTACCCTCAAAGAGACACAGGAAATGAAAGAATCAATTTCTTTTGTATAAGCTGTGGATAAGGTTACTTTTACTAAATTTGACCCAATTTTGCACGCACATCTTCATATATACATATACATACTTATTTTGATACACTATCCCTATGATGACTGCTTCCTACTCTTATCAATACTACTGATTCTTAAATTAGTGCACTTAAATTGAGTACCATACATTATAATTTTTACATTGAAAGCATTTAAATTGTTTCATTCTTTTAATGATTGTTAGGTGTTGAAACATACTATAGTGGAGACAATTTAATGTGAGATTAAATTCTAAAGTCAGCATATAAGAAACATAATATAAAAGGCAAAATTGGTGCATCTCTTAAATGGCCCAAAGTGGATAAATTGTGTATGTGAGTGAGTGTGTGTGTGTGTTTATGTGTGTGTGTGTGTTGGGGGGTGTTGTATCAAACACAACATCAGGGTATGTATACTTTACGTGACAGGATTAAAATGTGAAAAATATTTTTATACTCTTTCTATTGTTTTGGGGTGAATATTAATGCACTTATTAATTCAAATATTTACTGTATACTTGTGGAAATTACATTCAAAATCAGGGAGAAAGACAAATGAAATAATTGATATATGAATATAGCAGATTAAATTATGGTTAGAGTTAGAGAGAAATTTGCATGGGGAAAAGAAATGAGGAAGCATTGCTAGTACTGCATTTCTAAATAACATTATCAGGGGATATTCTACTAAAAAGGCAGTATTAAAGAACTGAAGGACCTGAGAGAGTGGATCATCAATCTCTAGGGAAAGAGTGTTCCTTTAGACTGTCATAAACCATGCCTTTTCTCAGAGTAAGAAGGGGCCTCTGAGGTTTTCAGGCAAAGGTTTGATAGGATTTGACTTGCACTGTGCAGGGTCTCTCCAGGGCTGTGTTGAGAAGTGTTAACTATGTATTGGTGTGCCTCCACTGTACCAAACAAAGGTGAAAATATTTCTTAAAAGTTGTAAAAGAAGAAGAAAGAAGAGGAGACCAAGGAAGAGAGGGAGGTGAAAGAGGGGAATGTAGAGGAGAGGGAAAAGAAGGAGGGAAGGTTGGAATAGGAGGAGAAGGAAAAGAATCTGGAAGAGGAAAGGAAGAATAACTTTGCTGTGAGAAAAGAAAATGCTGCCTAGGACATTAAAGCATCATATCCTTTGAATACAAGAAGTTAGTTGCAACACTTTCTTTATCCCTAGAAGTGTGTGATGAACAGAAATATGAAAGACCTTTTAGTATGATATTTTCTAATGAGATTAGGACTAAAGCTGGGCTTGGAGACTCTAATATGCAGAGGCAGAATTGAGTGTTTGATTGTAAAGTCTGTTTAACAACAGTAATTTGGCAAACCATCTTTTCTGTGAAGAAACTCAGCAAACTGGCATCATCATTAAGTGCAGTCATATGTGAATGTGTATAGCTGAAGAAGCACAAGTAACATGCATCTGGGTCGCTTCAAACAAAAACCATCAGTTTTATTTTAGAGGAAAGTCAGAGTAAACAATTGCCATATAGCAATTTAATTACGCAAAGCCATCGTGGTGAGTTGTTCAAAGTGGAGAAACAACAGACCTGTGTCTCTTCATATGGAAAAATTGAACAGAGTTGGACTAAACCAAGTCTTTGTGCTTTTTAAATTAGTTTTCCTTCTATGCCAGTTTTAATTTTAGCATTATTTGGATGCATGTGTGTCTCATTGATGCTCTTGAAGCAGTCAAAATACTGTTGTGTTCTTCTATAATGGGACTCTTGCTTGGTGAACTACCATGCATTCTTTAATTGATGTGAAGTTAACATAACATAAAATGAATGACACATTTTTGTCCTATTTCATTTAGGTAATATTTGAATCATTCTGACATGCAAAAAGTAACTATTTCTTTTTAAAAAAAAATCTTGTATCCTGTGGAAAACATTTAGTGTTCCCAAAAGAATAGAATATCATGATATAAAGCAGAAATTATTCCTTCAAGTATTTTTGTGAACTTTTCTAAAAATCATGTTTCATTGTTAAAAAATATAATATATAGTGGATCCATATAAGCCCTGTATGATGCACTAGTATTATAGTTAATTTGAATTATAAATTCATAAAACCTTAGAAGTCAATAGAAACTTAAAGCCCAACCCCATACCTAAAGTCATATGGGTAACGCCGCATATACATCTGTACACATATTTACAGAGTGTGGTATAGGTTGTTAAATTGCCAAATCAATGATATTTGGAGACATTACAAGATGGGCATATTTATTTCATTCATTCAGTGTACACTATTTATTGTATGCCTTCTGTGTTTCAGCACTATGTGGGTGCAGATGATGCAGAGATAAATAAGATATAACCTTGGGTCCTTCTAGATGAGCCTTTTAACAGCTTAAAGAATAACATGCATTAAAATATTTAGGCATTGATTATCTTCTTGGACATGGAAATAATAATTTCTTTTAGAAACAGCATTTCCCCCCACCAAACATGTTTCCTAACTATGTAAGTAAGAATACAAAATGTCACCAAAAATTTCCAGTAAGAGAACTGTATGTGGTTTGATTTGATCATACTTTTGGTAATAAATACGAAAAAATTAAAAGTCATGGATTTTTAAAATGTAAAGTCACACTCAAGTCTAGAGTTTGGAGAACTTTTTCAAAATTAAGAAATAAATATTTGGGAGAGTCCAGTGTATTTGTTAAATTATTTACTGAAGTAACATTCTTGTCCTTTGCCTTACCTAGATACATGCAGAATGATGGACCTTCCCAGACATCCCTTTCTCACTTTTCTAATTGTGTACTGCAAACAACTGCTGGGTGAATTTTCTATGAATATCATTATCTCATGTTACTCCCATGCTCGAAATCCTCCAATGTTTACTTACTACTGACAAACTAAACTCCTTCAAAATCTGGCTCCAACCAAATTTATAACCTCACTTCACTCCTTTCCCAAACCTACTAAGGGCTCCAACCAAGCAGTTTTTCCAGTTGTTCTGTAGACAAAGACATTTGTTCTTGATTCTTACTCTACCCAGGGAAGATCAGAGAGCTGTTGTGTTAGTATGTGCCAATGCATCAAAGAAAGAAATGCTTAAATGACTAGTGTTTACTTTTAATTTGTTGCTATGGAAATGAGAGGTGATGCCCTTCAATATTTATGTTCTAAGTCAATGTCGCATGAAAATAATCATTCAATTAATAACAACATAGTTTTATGAACAGGAACAAAACCATAACAATGAAGAAGATAATCTCCACAGTTAAAATAAAAATTTATCTTTAACAGTGACAGTAACTGAACACAAGATTGTAGAAGATAAACAAAGGGAAGCTTGATTCATTCCTGCTAGCTGGGAAGACAAAAGTTGAAATTTGGATATAACATGTAGTGTTTCTCTCCACTATAGAAAAGCCAACTTTCTCCTGGCCTAAAATGTTCACCCCAGCTTTTCTGGCTATTTAGAACCCATCTTTCTACTCTATGCCTATTCTCCATTGTGATGTCCATCCTACTCTGAACTCTGAAAGTGCTTTGTTTCTGGACAAGTCTAGCAGGGTGTCTGCTGTGACCAGCCTTCTCCTCTAGCACAAATACTCCTTCGTACAGCCGTCTGCTCTTACAATCAATGAGTGCACTATGATTCCACTACGTGTGTCAGGTGACCAAAGTCCTGTTTTGCCTGGGGAAAGTTCTAGTTTATGCCTGTTGTCACAATGTACTATCGGTTTAGCATTTGCCCCAGATTTCTAAATTTTTTAACAAAGTATTATTATTAAAGCTGTATTAAAATGAGCCATGATGAGTTTGGGCTTCCACATTACCCATCCAACTTCTGCTAGCTCTTGTTTACCAGGGAACAGTTCTCTCTTAACACATGGTTGTCTTTAAGTTGATCATAAATGAATCTCTCATTTTCCATCACTTTTCAAATGCAACATAAGTGTAGTGAACACTTCTAAGAAGGGCATATAAAGCAGTTGCTGATTAAATAAACTAATTTCTGGGAGAAGTATTTAAGGGAGCAGCATACAGCTGTGCCATTACAGATGCAGAAGTGCCATGCTGCCAACCATGGCAGAAATGTGAGAAATGTGAAAATAAGGATAATGGGATTGTGAAATAAGGATTGTGAAATAATAAGGTGAAATAACAAATGGAGGCTGAATGTACTTCCTTATAGCAAACAAAGCAGTCTGAGCACACAGTAAAATGGAGTTTTCATTTATTTATAACATAATCTGCAAAATATTTCTTTACTAGTGTTTGGTTGCTTTTTTGGAGAGGGGGTCATGAAATATCTCAGCAGCAATCTGAGAAAAGGGGGACACCTTTAATAAAAATTACTGAATTTCTATTTTCAAAAAGCTTGATTATGAACACATAACTCACACAAAAAAATTATGAACATTTAGCGTCTATCAGGGAAGCATCTCAATATCACTGGCCGCATAAAAACCAAAAGCTATACATCTGCTTAAAAACTCTCAATACCTACTGCAAAAGTTAGAGTTATTTCTAAAACACTGTTTCCAAAGAGTGTTTCCATGCAACATGAGCAGATCAAGTTATATATCATTCACTGGAACACTTTTCTAAAATTATAGATCAAATAATTAGATCAAATGATAGTTTTTCTAAGTTAATTTCACTTATTTTTTTATTCAAAGTTTTCCTGTGCATGTACAAAATGTTAAACAATAACTGTCAATATTTTCTAATGCGACAAACATAAATAATGTCAGTTTTCTATCAGCATCTTCAGATGCTTCAATTAGAAAATTAGTTAAGTAAAATTATGGCTTAATTAATTTAGTTAACTAATTGTACTTAACTAATTACACTTAACTTTGTTTAGTTCAATTCTTAAGATGAAAATAAAATTTTGAAAGATTATTCTGTTAAACTAAAAAATCTGATATAACTAATAATTCAATTAACGTGCTTAATTTTGAAAAATACACTATGTCCTTTTGCTGTGAGAATATACATTTATATTTGAATGGAGTACGTTGTCATGGGAAAAACAATGTTCTACTACATTAAGAAACCAATGGAGCAGGGATGCACTTGAGATTGTTTGTGGTACAGTCATAATTCATGGTTGCATCCACTAAAGTTGATATCCTACTAATCAAAATTAAAACGCTGGTTGAGAAAATGTATAAAGATTTGCATATACACACAGTTAACTAAATAACAGAATTTTTCAGACAAAGTTGAAGCTGAGTTAATTATAATGCATCAATATGGCAGTGTATGCTTTCTTTCTTTGTTGTTTATCATTTGTGGCTTAGAAAAGTGTAAGCTTTTACAGAACTATTTTGTAAATCTACCTAAGTGTTTTATAATGATATTTATCTTTTTTTTGTAAACATATCCTCTAGATTTCATTTGCATTTTTTCAAGCCAGTTAGAAAATTTTAATCAAAACATTTACCAAATGCAACATTAAAAGTTTGCCTTTTGAATCTTGCGTTAAATTGCAATTACTAAAAAAAAAAAAAAGAAAAGAAAACTTAAAAACCCAAACTTTAAAAATGTTCATCACCAAAACAAGAGACCAACTGAACAAGCTATGAGTTCACTTGATGTATTAGATTTAATTTTGAAATTCTATAATTGCGCTTTGGAATATTTTAACTTGAAAGAATATTTTGACGGAGCATTAGTTTTTAACTAGATAAATTTCTGTTCTGTACAGAATAAGATAAAAGTAAGAAGATCTAAAATACTGCAGCAATTATGGTTATAAATGAGTAATGATGGAGACAACAAACTAAGGAGTTTTGTCTTGCAAAAGTATCTTCTAAGGAAAGGCACTTGTAGTGGAACAAATATATATATGTGTGTGTGTGTATGTGTTATACAAATATATAATAAAATTACTATTAGCTTCCATTTAGCAAGGTTTTCTCTGATTCTAACTAATACCTTTAGAGAAGATCTTTTCTCAATTAGAAATACGGTTTACAGGAAAAAAGGTCAATTAAATTATTACTGATTTTAAATTTATTGGCCATAATGTAACACTTTGAAAAATTTTGAAGGCATTTTTATGACAAAAATAAAACTATTAGAAAAACAATTCTTCAGCAAAATACTGAATCAGATTCACTTAGGAACATTAAACTATAAGAAAATGCTGCATGTAGTGTACATGGATTCAGGCTATTTTAATTTTAGAAACTTATTTTGAAAATTATTTCTGAACAGAACTATTTTATAAGCCTGCCGATAAAGCAAAATGAATTTTTGATAAAACAATTTTTCAAAAATTATAAATTTAGTACCTAATTTCACTTACATATATATTCTAGTATATATGATAAATGATGTAGTTATCCTAATTATGTGACCCAAGTTGAGGAGTTTCATCTCACAGGGGTCAGAGCAAATTTTAATTCAGTCAGATGAACTTCTACCACAATCTGAAATGAGATACAAGAAGGCTTATCAGGTGGACACAAAAACATATTTATTTATTGCATGAGCTTTAAAAATGATATGCATTCCTTATCTGTCCACCCAGAGTGAACACAAATTAAGAGGAAACAATGCCCCAATGTTCATAGGACATAAACACAGTTGGATTTTATAAATATTGGCTGCATGAAACAAAGCTCCAAATCATCTTGTCTGATAGAGCTTTAAACCTATGTGTGCATGTGAATAATCTGTCTAGCCTCCAGGTAGTGGTGGTAGAATGTGTTTCCTAAACATGCAGATTCTGGAGCGAGACATCATGGGTTCGAGCCTATCTGTACTGTGTACATCCTTTGACAACTGACTTAAACTTTGTGCCTCAGTTTCCCTATGTGTATAGTAGGCTAAAAATAATGCCTGACTGATGTTCTGAAGATTGCATTAATTAAAATATGGAACTATTTAGTGACTGGTACATAGTGAGCACCCAATACAGGTTAGTGGTGCTTCAGTTAATTGCATAGACACAGGTAAGTAAAACCTTAAATAATTAAATGTATCTAGCAACTGCATAACATTTCAGCACCCACTTATTTCTAATGTTGTGCAATTTAAAATTCCCTAAATAGCTAGAATCCTTGCCAGTAAGGAAAAACAAAGTAAAAGCATAAAGAGACAAATAATTGTTTTTATAGTCAATGTTATATAAATAACAGAAAAGAATTTTCCAAATACACTAATAATGTCCCTATGACCAAAGCCCAATATAAATATGCAGTCTCCATCCCCACATTCTTTATTCTTGGAACCCTACATATGCCTATATTAAAGCAAATCTCCCATGTCTCTCATAAAATTAATAAAAAACATGAGGAAAATTTGAGGTTTGAATATGCAAACTTCAGAGCATCATGACATTCATAAGTGATTCAAAGTAACCAAACATTCATTAATGTTGGCTGCCAGATACACCACTGTATTTGTTATTTTTATAGAATACTTTTTCAAACATGTTTTTGTGAGCAGTGCTAAGACTAATACGTTTAAAAAGTACTTTAATAAATACATCAGCAATTCTCAATTTTCAGAAAGTTGCCAATTAAATGATGGAGTTAGCATTTGCTACATCACAGAATTGACAAAACATTGAGTTTAAAAAGTTGGATTTTTTAAATGACAATTTCAATAGACAGCATAAGAGTAATGAAATAATTTGAGTAGTTGATGCCTGTGTGCTTGACATGTACAACATTATCCTTTCATAGTTGGCAGCACTTTCAGGCGGCTTGGTTGTATTACAGTCTTTTTGATATTTTATATGTCTAAAAAGTGGAATTAACTCAATGGAAAATGGAGAGCATAGGTTTCCACCTAAAACTCTTATACGTTCATTACTACTCTGAGAAATGACTAATAATTCTTCAAATTTTAGGATTTAGAATTTTACTTCATTGAAGAAAGAGTAGCTTGCCTCCTCAAGGAGAGTGAACATAGCAGGCAACACAGCTAGAAAACAGAGAACTTCAAGGTTCAGTAGAGCCCTGAGGCAACAAGAAACAAGTCAGAAGTTGACCCGTTATAGAGACTGCCAAGTTCTAGATGATTTAGAAAGTCTCTTCTTTGTTATTGGTGTTTGTCCCCGGGGTTTTGTTTTTTCCTCACCAGCTTTTGCTTATGCTTTTCATTTATGATGACAAAACAAAACGTGACTACATAGTAAAGCATTAGACAAGGGTAATTTTAATAACTTTTAGAAGGGTACCAGATGAGATGTGGGTACCAGATGAGATATATATAATAAAAGACAGCACACAAAATGTTTTAGAACATTTTTCAATAAACAAATGCACACTGGTTATGTAGCTATATCACTCAAAAAGTTACACTCGGAAAATTGTGTTCATAAAAAAAATGAGGAAAATTTGTTAGAATCTAGAAGTTATCAAATGCCCTTAAATTCAAATCTCTCTAAGTATCCACCAAAAGCCACAGAAGTCATCAAGGAGAGCATATAAATCCATCTATGGGTTTGACCTAAAAATATATTAATGGAATTATGAAATGCTCAGGGAAGAATAGATTTTATTAAAAAACATGAACAGTATTATTAAAGAAAGGCATGAAAACAGATGAGATAGTGACAATAAAATAAAGGAAAAGCTAAACACAATCAGGAAGACTGTGTTTAATATAGAAGATGGGTAGAGAAGAGCAAACTCTTATATAGTTAGAACCCCTCTAAAAGAAAACATAAAGATAAAATGTAACATTTAAAACTATAGTTTTTCAAAAAATCCAAAATAAGTGAAAGTATGAACCTGGACATTTAAAGGTTCAATCATGTACTTGGAAAAATTGACCAGAAATATTCAACTAGAAACTTTAAAGATGGAGAATATAAGCAGAAACTCCGGACAAAAAGATCAAATGACTTACTAACAAAAAGAAAATCACATTAGCATAAGATACCTCAATAATAACATACAAATCAAGACTACAGTAGAGCAGCATTAAAAAAAAAATTAAAGAAAATTGGAGTTCCCGGGCAAGATGGCCAGATAGGAACAGCTTCTGTCTGCAGCTCCAAGCAAGACCAATGCAGAAGACGGGTGGTATCTCATTTCCAACTGAGGTACCCAGCTCATCTCACTGGGACTGATTAGACGGTGGGTGCAGCCCACGGAGAGCGAGCAGAAGCAGGGTGGGGTATCGCCTCACTCAGGAAGTGCAAGGAGTTGGAGTACTCTCTCTCCTAACCAAGGGAAGAACCATGCCGTGAGGGATGGTGCTATCCAGACCAGATACTATGATTTACCCATGATATTTGCAACCCACAAACCAGGAGATTCCCTTGGGTGCTTACACCACAAGGGCCCTGGGTTTCAAACACAAAACTGGGTGGCCATTTGGGCAGACACCGTGCTACCTGTAGCAGGTTTTGTTTGTTTGTTTGTTTTGTACCCTAGTGGCGACTGGAATGCCAGCGAGACAGAACCATTCACTCCCCTGGAAAGCAGGCTAAAGCCAGGGAGCCAAGAGGTCTTACTCAGCAGATTCCCTGCCCATGGAGCCCAGCAAGCTAAGACCCACTGACTTGAAATTCATGCTGCCAGCACAGCAGTCTGAAGTCGACTTGGGATCCTCGAGCTTGATAGGCGAGAGGTATCCACCATTACTGAAGCTTGAATAGGTGGTTCTCACATGACAGTATAGACAAAGCCAAGAGGGAGTTCAGACCGGATGGAGCCCAGCACAGCACCGTAAAGCCACTATAGCCAGACTGCCTCTCTCCTCCTCTCTGGGCAGGGCATCTCAGAAAGAAAGGCAGCAGCCCCAGTCAGGGGCTTATAGATCAAACTCCCATCTCCCTGGGACAGAGCACCTGGGAGAAGGGGCGGCTGTAGGCACAGCTTCAGCAGACTTAAACATTCCTGCCTGCTGGCTCAGAAGACAGCAGTAGATCTCCCAGCATAGTGCTCGAGCTCTGCTAAGAGACAAACTGTCTCCTCAAGTGGTTCCCTGACCTCCATGCCTCCTGATGGGGGGCACATCTCCCAGCAGGGGTCTACAGACACCTCATACAGGAGAGCTCTGGCTGGCATCTGGTGGGTGCCCTTCTGGGACAAAGCTTCCAGAGGAAGGAGCAGGCAGCAATCATTGCTGTTCTGCAGCCTCTGCTGGTGATACCCAGGCAACCAGAGTCTGGAGTGAACCCCCATCAAATTCTGGCAGACCTGCAGCAGAGGGCCTGACTGTTAGAAGAAAAGCTAACAAGCAGAAGCAATAGCATCAACATCAACAAAAAAGAGAACCATGCAAAAACTCCATCCGAAGGTCACCAACAGCAAAGACCAAAGGTAGATAAGTCCACGAAGATGAGAAAAACCCAGTGCAAAAAGGCTGAAAATTCCAAAAACCAGAATGCCTCTTCTCTTCCAAAGGATCACAACTCCTTTCCAGCAAGGGAACAAAACTGAATGGCAAATGAGTTTGATGAATTGACAGAAGTAATCTTCAGAAAGTGTATAATAACAAACTCCTCCGAGCTCAAGGAGCATGTTCTAACCCAATGCTAGGAAGTTAAGAACCTTGAAAAAAGGTTAGAGAAATTACTAACTAGAATAACCAGTGTAGAAAAGAACAGAAATGACATGATGGAGCTGAAAAACACAGCATGAGAACTTCGTGAAGCATGCACAAGTATTGATGGCTGAATCGATCAAGCAGAAGAAAGAATATCAGAGATTGAAGATCGACTTAATGAAATATAGTGTGAAGACAAGATTAGAGAAAAAAGAATGGAAAGGAAAAACAAAGCCTCCAAGAAATATGAGACTATGTGAAAAGACCAAACCTATGTTTGATTGGTGTACCTGAAAGTGACAGGGAAAATGAAATCAAGTTGGAAAACACTTTCAGGATATTATCCAAGAGAACTTCCCCAACCTAGCAACACAGGCCAACATTCAAATTCAAGAAATACAGAGAACACCACAAAATACTCCTCTAGAAGAGTGATCCCAAGACACATGATCATCAGATTCACCAAGGTTGAAATGAAGGAAAATATGTTAAGGGCAGCCAGAGAGAAAGGTCAGGTTACCCACAAAGGGAAGCCCATCAGACTAACAGTGGATCTCTCTGCAGAAACCCTGCAAGCCAGAAGAGAGTAGGGGCCAATATTCAACATTCTTCAAGAAAAGAATTGTCAACCCAGAATTTCGTGTCCAGCCAAACGAAGCTTCATAAGTGAAGTAGAAATAAAATCCTTTACAGACAAGCAAATGCTTAGGGATTTTGCCACCACCAGGCCTGCCTTACAAGAGCTCCCAAAGGAAGCACTAAATATGGAAAGGAAAAATTGGTACCTGCCACTGAAAAAACAAACCAAAATGTAAAGAGCATTGACACTATGAAGAAACTGCATCAAGTAATGGACAAAATAACCAGCTAGCATCATAATGACAGGATCAAACTCACACATAACAATATTAACCGTAAATGTAAATGGATTAAATGCCCCATTTAAAAGACACAGACTGGCAATTTGGATAAAGAGTCAAGACTCATCTATGTGCTGTACTCAGGAGACCCATCTCACATGCAAAGACACATATAGGCTCAAAATACAGGGATGGAGGAACTTTACCAAGCAAATGGAAAGCCAAAAAAAAAAAAAAAAAAAATAGCAGCGGTCGCAATCCTAGTCTATGATAAAACAGACTTTAAACCAATAAAGATAAAAAGAGACAAAGAAGGGCATTACATAATGGTAAAGAGATCAATGAAACAAGAAGAGCTAACTATCCTAAGTATATAAGTACAGGAGCACCCAGATTTATAAAGCAAATTATTAGAGACCTACAAAGAGACTTAGACTCCCACACAATAATAGTCGGAGACTTTTAACACTGCACTATCAATATTAAGCAGACCAACAAGACAGAACAAATCAAGCATATAATTGGAAGTAAAACGCTCCTCAGCAAATGCAGAAGAAAGAAAATCATAACAAACACTCTCTGAGATCACAGCGCAGTCAAATTAGAACTCAGAATTAAGAAACTCACTCAAAATCACACAACTACATGGAAACTGAACAAATAGCTCCTGAATGACTACTGGGTAAATAACAAAATTAAGGTAAAAATAAATAAGTTCTTTGAAATCAATGAGAACAAAGACACAATGTAACAGAATCTCTGGGACACAGCTAAAGCAGTGTTTAGAGGGAAATTTATAGCCCTAAATGCCCATAGGAGAAAGTGGGAAAGATCTAACATCAACACCCTAACAACACCATTAAAAGAACTAGAGAAACAAGAGCAAACAAATTCAAAAGCTAAAGAAGACCAGAATTTACTAAGATCAGAGCAGAACTGAAGGAGACAGAGACACGAAAAGCCCTGCAAAAAATCAATGAATCCAGGAGGTGGTTTTTTGAAAAGATTAGCAAAATACATAGACTGCTAGCCAGACTAAAAGAAGAAAAGAGAGAAGAATCAAACAGATGCAATAAAAAATGATAAAGGAGAGATCACCAGTGATCCCACGGAAATACAAACTACAATCAGATAATACTGTAAACACTTCTATGCAATAAACTAGAAAATCTAGAAGACATGGATACATTCCTGGACACATACACCCTCCCAAGACTAAACCAGGAAGAAGTCGAATCCCTGAATAGAGCAATAACAAGTTCTGAAATTGAGGCAGTAATTAATAGCCTACCAACCAAAAATTGCCCAGAACCAGATGGATTCACAGCCAAATTCCATCAGAGGTACAAAGAAAAGCTGGTACCATTACTTCTGAAACTATTCCAAACAATAGAAAAAGAGGGACTCCTCTCTAACTGATTTTATGAGGCCAGCATCATCCTGATAACAAAACCTGGCAGAGACATAACAAAAAAAAGAATTTCAGGCCAATATCCCCAATGAACATCGATGCAAAAAGAGGTTCTGCACAGCGAAAGAAACTATAATCAGAGTGAACAGGCAACCTACAGAATGGGAGAAAATTTTTGCAGTCTATCCATCTGACAAAGGGCTAATATCCAGAATCTACAAAGAACTTAAACAAATTTACAAGAGAAAAACAAACAACCCCATCCAAATTAGGCAAAGGATATGAACAGATACTTTTCAAAAGAAAACAGTTATGTGGACAACAAACATATGAAAAAGAGCTCATCGTCACTAGTCGTTAGAGAAATGCAAATCAAAACCACAATGAGATACCACCTCATGCCAGTTAGAATGGTGATCATTAAAAAGTCAGGAAATAATGGATGCTGAAGAGGATGTGGAGAAACAGGAATTGTTTTACAGTGTTGGTAGGAGTGTAAATTAGTTCAACCATTGTGGAAGACAGTGTGGCAATTCCTCAAGGATCTAGAACTAGAAATACCATTTGACCCATCAATCCCATTACTGGGTATATACTCAAAGGATTATAAATCATTCTACTCTAAAGACACATGCACACGTTTGTTTATTGCAGCACTATTCACAATAGCAAAGACTTGGAACCAACCAAAATGTCCATCAATGTTAGACTGGATAAAGAAAATGTGGCATATATACACCATGGAATACTATGCAGCCATAAGAAAAAATACGTTCATGTCCTTTGCAGGGACAAGGATGAACCTGGAAACCATCATTCTCAGCAAACACAGGAATAGAAAACCAAACACCACATGTTCTCACTTAAAAGTGGGAGTTGGACAATGAGAACGAATGGGCACAGGGAGGGGAATATTACACACCAGGGCCTGTCAGGGGATAAGGGCCAAGGGAAGGGATAGCATTAGGAGAAATACCTAATATAGATGATGGGTTGATGGGTGCAGCAAACCACCATGGCATATGTATACCTATGTAACAAACCTGCATATTGTGCACAGGTATCCCAGAACTGAAAGTATAATTTAAAAAAAATAAAATAAAATAATTAGCCTAAGAGTTTGTATCCTATCTAACTATCCTTCCAGTGTCAAGACTACAGAAATTAAACAGTTTTAAACATGCAAGAACTCAAAGAAAACTGTACTCATGAGCCTATCCTGATAAAATTACTAGAAGACAAATTTTATGCCACCAAAAGATGACTGGGGAAACTTTGGCAAAGGTGCTATTGATGATTATTAGATATAGTTAATTTTAAATGCAAAAGAAAGATGGGAGAAATGTTATATGCTCTCAGAGAGAGGGAGGGGGAGAGAGAGAGAGAGAGAGAGAGAGAGAGAGAGAGAGATAACAACATGAACCACAAAGAAAATAGGACACATAGAGAAAGAGTCACGGTAAATATAACATAAAATAATATAGTATGATAAAATGATAGAGTTGAGACCAAATTAGTCAGTCATATCAGTAAATGTAAATGGGCTTACCTCACTGTAAAAAAATTTTCACCAGTCAAAGCAAGTCACAGTTCCATAGTGTATATAAATCTCATACTTAAAGTAACTCAGAAAGGCTAAAAGTAGACAGGCAAAGGTGTGACCAGGCAAATGGAAACACAGCTTATGATCCAGATATCAGACAATCCAGATAATCAGGGTTCACAGTTGAAGATTAAAACATGAAAAAGAGAATACTTTTAATGCTGAAATCCATGATGAAGACATGACAATTTTACATATTTATGAGTCATATTGTGTAGGAAATACCTTCATAAAGGAAGACCTACATAGGCATAAATACACTTTTAATAAGACACCTTAAAATATCACTATGAGTCTAAAACAGGTCAATCAAACCAAGAAAATGTGACTATGGAATAACTAAAGAACATACTAATGAATGTAGATCTTAAGGCTATATCATGATTTTAAGCCCTACTATCAAAGACACTACCTTTCTCCCAAGTATCAGTAAACTTCATGAAATAAAAAGAATAAAAACTTTTTCCTATTTACAGTGCAAAAAAGTAGAAATTAATGAGAAAACATTCATAATGACCATATACATGAAAATTTAAATGATCATTCTGCTTAGAAAGGAAATTCACAAAAATTCCATAATTGTAAAAGTTAATGAAAGCCCTGTACATGGAGGACAAGCCCTAATAGCCCCCACCTTCATACTCATATAATTTTCTCCCCCTTGTGAATGGGCAGAACCCATGACTTGCTTTTAACCCCTAGAATTTACCAAGAAGAATGGAATGTACTCCTTTGATAAGGTTAGGTTGCATGACAAAGGTCATGATATGCCATTCCCCTAATTAGGTTTTATGTTACATCATATAACACTCTATCTTAGCCTACTAGAAAGAAACTTTTCTTTCTTGATGGCTTGAAGAAATAAGCTGCCCTGCTGTGAGAAGTTTTGTGGAGACTGCCATTTGGCAAGAAAAAACTGCAGGCAGCTTGGAGCTGACAGTAGCTCCTAGCCATTAGCCAGCAAGAGAACAGGATCTCAGTTCTACAATCCCAGGGAAATAAATTCTGCCACCAACCTGTGGGAAGAAAGGAGGAAGGGGAGGGAAGGAGGAAGAAAGGAAGAAAATGAGAGAAGTATGGAGGAAGAAGAGAGAAGAAAAGAAATAAATAACACTGAAGGGGCACACTGTCTTTGACATTAATATATTGAAGCACAAAGAACAATAAAAAATTGCCATTTTGCAACACACTTAAAGTAGATGCTAAAACCACTGACTGGAAACTTATTGGGAAACTGGTTATTCACACTGTCTCAGAGGATCACTCCACAAATTACTTATTAATTACAAAAGCTAAAAAGGAACCTCTACATTGGGAAAATCTGACAATGCCATCTTAATCACGTGATTAGAATTACCATCACTAATAATAGGACGAACTGATACTTTGCGTCTACAGATGTGATGTTCTGAGAAGGAGACATTATCACTTATATAGTATTCCTGTCATGAAACCAGAACCTAGTCATAAGGAAACAATCAGACCATTCTGCAAAACAATTGGCCTGGACTCCAAAACCTCTCAATGTCATGAAAGACCAAACAAAAAGAAAGGAAAAAAAGTAGAACTTCTCTGGATCAAAGGAAACAAAATAGACATACAAACGTAGAAACTAAAGCAATAAGGCAATGTGTGATCATAGTTTGAATCATTCAAAAAAAACTATTAAAGTCAGTTGGGGGCCTCTTCAGGAAATCTGAATTTTAGTTATTACTAGGTAATATTACAGCAATGCTAGTGGGTCAAGTGTGATTTTTGCAGAAAAATGTCCTCATTCTTAGAAGATACATGGTAATAGTTAGAAGTGAAGTGCTGTGGTATTTGCAACTTCCTTTCAAATGGCTCAGCCAAAAGAAGTTGTTTGTGTGTGTGTGTGTGTGTGTGTGTGTGTATACATATAAAAAAATGAAAATGTGGCAACAATTGATAGTTTGGGTGGAGAGTTAACTTCATTGTACTGTTCTTTATCTTTTCTATAGTTTGAAATGTTTTGAAAAACTTGGATGCAAAGGAACTGTAGGGTCCACTTCAAATTTTAAAAATAACCCAATTTTGTTTCATCATAGGTATAAAAGTAATTCATCTTGTTTAATATTTTTTGGGAAATAGGCAAAATATAGAAAAAAACAAAATTATACTTCTGCCACCCAGGGATAAACATTATTAATATT
Organism: Macaca nemestrina; assembly: GCF_043159975.1. Lineage (NCBI taxonomy): Eukaryota > Metazoa > Chordata > Mammalia > Primates > Cercopithecidae > Macaca > Macaca nemestrina. The sequence continues at coordinate 69,133,678 of NC_092127.1, read as the reverse complement.
GTGATATAATTGGTCAATTTTTTTCTATTCAAATATATGCTTCACCCTACTAATTGATTTTTCAAAACAGGGATCATAATCTGTATTTTGCTATCTATCTTAATAGATAAGGAGTATTTTTCCACATCATTTATTACTTTCCCAAAACTATGATTTTAATTGTCATATAAAGATATGGCATAATTATTGTATTATAATTTTCATATATTTCTTCTCCTTGATGTAGTTTATTTTCTTGTTTTTCAGATTCCCAAATTTTCCTAGTTTTCTTTGTAACAACATATCAAGTTCTTTCTAATCTCTTTTATTAGATGCTATATACTCAAGTTTTTAACATGAGAGTTAATGTTAATTCTGTTCTCTGATTACTCTCACTCTCCTAGTGATCTCATGACTTTAAATACTATCTCTATTCTGATGTCTAACTGTGTATCTCCAATGCAGACCTTTGTGCTGAACATCAGAATCTTACATCTTTCTGTCTATTCCATGTGAATACATCAAATTTATAG